>NW_003852439.1:12575431-12578585 GCF_000181295.1 Otolemur garnettii | reverse complement strand
ACACACACACACACCATACATACACATACACACATGATACACACACACACGCCATACACACAGACACACCACACACACACCACACACACACACCATACACACACACACCACACACACACCATACACACACACACACACCCCTCCATGTGTTCCACTAGTGTTGGACTGTCCTACAACATACGTCAATTAGATCCTGTTGGTTGGTAGTGGTTGTGTTCGTCTTTATCCTTGATGATTTTTAGTCTGATTTTTCTATTAATTGCTAATGGAGTGCTGTTTAGCCTCCAAACACTACATACATAATTGTGGATTTTCCTATTTCTCCTTATAGGTCTACAATTTCGCTTCACGTATTTCGTAGCTCTGTTCCTTAATGGCTGCACATTTAGGACTGCTATTCTTCCTGTTGGACTGACACTTTTATAATTACATACTGTCTATTTCTAGTAATTTTCTTTGCTCTTAAATCTACTTCATCTAATGCTAACACAGCTACTCTTGCTTTTTTGATTAGTGTTTGCCTGATACATCTTTTTCTGTCCCTTCACTTTTCAATCTACCTACATTATTCAATTTGAAAGGAGTTTCTTCTCGACAGCATGTTGTTAGGTCATGTACTTTGATCCACTCTAACAATCTCTCGTAATTGGTGTGTGCAGGCCATTGACACTTAATGTCATTAGTGCTGTGTTAGTGCTTACTTCTGCCATTTTATTTATTTATTTTTCTGGGTTTTTTTTCCCTGTGTCTTGTGTTTCTCTCTTTGCTCTTTCTGCCTTTCTCTGAGTTATCTAAATATTTTTTATAACTAAATTTTATTTCGTCGGTAGCTTTTCTGAATCAATCTCTTTTCATAGATTCTTTAGCAGTTTGAATGGAGTGCGGGACTCTTACCTCCCCCTTTGTGTCTCTTTGTTCTCCACATTTATAATGTAATTGTCCTATATATTTCTTCTACATGCAATTTGGACTGTATCAGATCGCATTATAATTTTTGGTTAAGCTTAATTTTTAAAATACCAGAAAAAGAAAAGTCTATTGCATTTACGCCTGTATTTGTTTTCTCCTTTCTGGTGGTGTTCTAAGATCCCTTCTTTTACAATTCGGTTTTCTCTAGAAAACAAACTTCCCTCCTTTAGACATCTTTTAAGGCAGACCTGCTGGCAGCTCATTCTTTCAGTTTTTCTTCATTTGAGGATGTCTTGATCTCTCCATTTCTGAAGGATCATCTCACTCAGTATAGAATTCTGAGTTGACGAGTTCTTTCTTTCAGCCCTGGAAAAATGTCCTGCCACTTCTGCTTTGGCTCGTGGCTTCTGGTGGGAAATCTGCTCTCTTTCCGATGGGCTTTCCCACTACAGGTACAATGCCTATTCTCTCTGCCTACTTTCAAGATTTTTCTCTTGGTCTTTAGTTTTCAGAAGTTTGGCTAGCGTGTGACTTGGTGTGGCTTTCTTTGGGTTGATCTTACTCGGGACTTAGTCAGCTATTCGAAACTGCACACAGTCAGCCCTCTGTACCTGTGGGTTCGATATCCACAGATGCAACCATGGATTGAAAATATTAAAAAATAATTAATAACAAATAGAAAATTATACAACGGTAAAAATAAGTAATTTTAAATACAGTCAAACAAGTATCTACATTAGGTAGTATAAGTAATCTAGAGATGGCAAAGTCTATAGGAGGATGTGTGCAGGTTATGGGAAAGTATTATACAAGGTGTCCATAAAGTCAGAGCATTCCTGTGCAATTTCAATAGACAACTATTTTAAATATTGCACACAAACTTTATGGACATCCTGTATTCGGGACTTGAGCACCTGAAGATTTTGGTATGCACAAGGATCCCAAAGCAAATACCCCAGGGATACTTAGGGAACGCTGTATTTATCTTTAGGGAATTTGCACTTAGCATGACAACTTGGTAAAAGTGTATCTGCTTCATCTCTCCAGAAGTTCGCTCATGACTATTTTTAATTATTTATTTGCATGCATTTTTATTATGTGTTTCTTCAATCAGTTGCAAGACCCATTAGGGCAAGGACCTGATTTTTCTCATTTGCCACCGTATTCCCTTGTCCTAGCAGAAAGCCTGGCATGCAATACCTATTCGATGCACATTTTGGATGATTGAATTACCAAACTGAACTCTGGCAGGGTTCACGGTAAACCCTGGAGAATTTAATTTATTCTGCAGATTCAGGAAGGTCTCATCTCTGCCAATTCCGATTCAGGATGTCTATGTAGATTACCTAAATCTGCATTTTTAGGCATATTTCACAGGTGAGCTACGGCTATCTTAGACTCACCTAAAGGAATACCACAAGCTGTGCTTCATACCAAGACGATTAGGGTCTGAGCACTGTTCTGGGAGGTGATGACTAGGGTGACAGTCACCGGGGTCAGTATAGGTGTTCTGCTTCATTTAACCCGCTTCCTAACTGCTAGCAACAAAATGAGTTCCCCTATAAACAGATGTAAATCTAGGGACACAGATTTCAAATAAAAGCATTTGAACAAATTGGAGAGGAAATTGTCACAAAAGGCATACCGTTCTGCTACAGAGAAGGTAGCTGGAAGAACACGCCCTGCCCTCAACTCATGCATTTTAAAACACTGCACCGAGGGTTTGTGTTTACTCAGTGCAAGGCCATTAATACATTCAGCCCAAGAGTGAAGCAATTTTAATATTAATAGGCTCTTTATGAGAATTTAATAACAAAGTCATAGCTTCCTTGTGTTTCAAGACACAGGGGTTAATTACTTCAAACGGGTTGGCAGGGAAAAGGTCAAATTTTAATGCTGACCTTAACAGTTTGGGATAAATATAAAAAGGTAATAGCCCATTTAAAGCTATGATGCTCACTGTTCTCTGCAGGCTGAGAAACTCTCCCATAATGTCCAACCTGTGGATCTCGCCTATGGCAGTCTGAAACGGCCCCACACCTGGTTATTATGCCTGGCAAATATCTAAGCTGCTTTTACCTGAATTCTGTCTACTCTTTCAGAGGAGAAAGAGAAGACAGATTTTTATTTGTTTAAGTGTGGATTCTTTCTAGTATCTGAGGCACTGAAGCCTCAGGTGTCCAGAGTTTCCTAATCTTCTATCAGGAGCTTCAGAAAAAGTTAAAGTAAAAAAAAAAAAAAAAAA
>NW_003852439.1:12572635-12575322 GCF_000181295.1 Otolemur garnettii | reverse complement strand
GTTTTCACAAAAGAATCAAAGTAGGCTGTCATTGGATATTTCCATGATCTTTCTCAGCCTACAGAGAAAAAGATGTGGGGCCTGGGCAACCCCTCAAGTCCCACAGGGGATGGCGACACAGGGCCATGCAGGAGATATTGGGGTTGGAGTTCAGTGGGAGATGTAAAATTTGGACAGGTTCAACAAATTACCAAAAACAGAAACAGAAACAAAAATCTGAGTTTAACTTGTTGGCCTGGAAAATGTAATTGCACACGGCCAGCATAGGAATTAGGAATTTAAATAGGTGTTGCTGATAGGTTGTTTCTCCCCTCTGCCCATGTAGCTTTTCTTTCTATCATGGCCCCAAGATTTTCTCCCTCTGTTCAGTTTCCTGACCAGGATCCAAGGTTCACCATAAACGATCATTTCTACAAGCTCCAGGGTGTCTACAATCTGCATGGACAGAGCTGGGGTCCTTTCTAACACCACGATGCTTGCATGGACACATCCACACCCTTCACTAGAATCCATCCCTCCCAAAACGTTCGTGACGGCGGCAGTAAACTGGATCTCTTTGCCCTGGTCTACGTACTTTCAGTCATCAGCCATTTATTGAACATCCATCATAGAACAGGCATTTGCTGGGCAAGGGAGATTCAGAAGTGAATCGATCAAGGTTGCTGGCCACACGGAATTTACAGTCTAACACAGGAGACAGACAAAAAACTAATTATGAGGGAATGCTACAGGAACACATGAAACGAAGCAATCAGCTCAGTCTTAGAAGGTCTTGAGAAGGTTTTGCAAAGCAATGACTTCTGAGATGCAACTGAGTATCATTCAGAATAGGCTGGGAGGCCAGGAGCAGTGGCTCACACCTGTTATCCCAGTGCTCTGGAAGGCCAAGGCAGGTGGATTGCCTGAGCTCAGTAGTTCAAGACCAGCCTGAGCAACAGTGAGACCCTATCTCTAAAAAAAAAATAGAAAAATTAGCCTGGCACTATGGTGGGTGCATGTAGTCCCAGCAACTTGGGAGGCTGAGGCAAGAGGATCACTTGAACACAAGAGTTTGAGGTTGCTGCTAGCACTCAACCCCAGGGCAACTGAGTGAGACTCTGTCTCAAAAAAAAAAATAAAAAAGGGAATAGGCTGGGAACTGCAGCAACAAATGACCTCAGAATCTCAGTCGCCTGCAGCAGTGAAAACTTATTTCTTATGTAGGCTGTGTGTCAGCTGGAGCTCAGCGGGGTCCCTGCCAGGTGCCACCTTCTCTCAAGGGCCCAGCTGCCAGCTCAGTGGCTCTCTGATGTCCCAGCGAAGGGAAAGGAGACTGAGTCACAGGTTGGCTGTTCCGGCTTCCACCCAGAAGTGACACTTCCCCACGTCTCATTGGCTCAGGCAGGTCTCCTGGCTAGTCCTGATGTTTAAAAAAGTTTAGGGCGTAAAGATCCTCCTGCAGTGAGAAATTCCACAAGGGAAGAATCCGAAAGATCTGGGAAAGCCTAATAAATCTACCATGGGTCCACAACACCAGTGAGAGCTCCGCATGTGAAGACAAAGTGGGCTGAGTGTCCTAGAAAGACAGAAGCTGAGAGGGGACAGGGAGAGTGGGGCGGGGGAGAAATGGAGGGAATCTGAAGAATTCTGAGTAGGAGGTTTTGTAATACAAGGCTGAAGCAAAAGGCTCTAGGAGGGGAAAAGAGAATCCCAGTATGAAAAAGAAAAACTTGGGCAGCGCCTGTGGTTCAAAGGAGTAGGGCACCAGCCCCATATGCTGGAGGTGGCGGGTTCAAACCCAGCCCCAGCCAAAAACTGCAAAGAAAAAAAAAAAAAAAAAAAAAACCCTCCTATTCCTACTCCTGTTCATCAAAGCAAATTTGGTGATACACACACACACACACACAAGAAAGGCCTGAAAAACCATGATTTCAAAGAGCCCTTGGGTCTTTAAATCAGTGTTTTTTTTAGCTTTTTTTACCTAATGGTACATTTGTATCTATAGGTAAACTTTTGCAGCACACTTAAATTATGTTGATCAGAAAAAACAAAGGGTATGCTTACCGTGCTTTGAACATCTTTCAAAAATAATTTAATCTGTGGTCTTTAAAAGTTTTCATGACATACAGGTTGAAAATCACTGCTTTAAATGTTTAGCACGCATAGTGAGCTATTCAAACTTTTAAACAAAAGGGGGCATGGGGAAAGGAACCGGCCAGACAAACACAGGAGCATGCAAATGGCGTAATGTTCATTTTAGGATTCCTAGTGCCCAAAGCCTAGAGCACAGCCCCACATAACTGCTCCCTCCATGGGTGCTGAATGACTGACAGGAGAAATAACAGAATGAACCATTACCTTCAGATGATCAGAAAACAAGGAAAACAAGAGCAAGACAGATGTCAAACAAGTAAAACTAACCAAATAATTAAAACTTTTGGTGCCATGGTACGAAAGAAAAACAACAAAGAAGGCTGCTCGTGAGAGCTAATGACCTCTATGGCACCCAGAGCCTGAGGACGGCTTCCCCAAGGGCATGGCAGCTAGCCAGGGGTCTAAATTATTGAGAGGCTGAAAAGGAAGAGCTCTCTGGTCCTGGGAACAGCACGAACAAAGATCCTGAAGAGGAAATGGTTGCGGTGTGTCTGAGGACTCCAGAGGGCTTCTGTGGCAGTGGCTGCAGTGGTCTGAGCAAGGAGGGTGGGCAG
>NW_003852439.1:12557834-12571811 GCF_000181295.1 Otolemur garnettii | reverse complement strand
AAAAAAAAAAAAAAAAGGACTACTTTGTGGGTTTCCAGCAAGAGAACAGTATAATCCAATGACCACTTAATGACCCTGGAGCCCAACGTCCACAGGAACTTGGCAGGGAGAAAGGCAAGCCAGTCCCATGCAGGGCAGGAGGATGGCTATGGAAAGGTTTGCGCACTTCCTCAGACCTCAGTTTCCCTCCCGTTGGGAAGCTACAGAATTGACCGCAAAATGGTGACCCACAAGGACAACCCAAGAAAATATGAAAACAACAAACAAGTTGCCGTTTGCAAGAGGAGGATCCAACATCAATGGCTGGGCAGGTCCAGAAGTTGGGTAAATAAAAGTTTCAACACTCCATGAGGGGACAGTTCCTGAGCACTCAAAGTAAATTCACCCCTAGCCAAGTTAATGTAAAAGATAGTCTAGAACAATGAGCCCAACAGAAATCCTTTTTTTTTTCTTTACTCGAATTGCAAGTAAAGTGCTGGCTCACTTCACAGCTCGAGCAGATTTAATTCCTATTAATCCTGTAATAGTGGATGTTACTGCTAATGGCTGCTGCTGCCAACCCTTCTGGTTCCAACTCTCTCCTTTGGAATGGCATTTTGGGATAAAAGCATCTAGTTCACAGATGGAGTGGCGCTTTCAATGTGAAGATATCAAGATATTTACTAAACCATGGCAGGGCGCTTTGTGGGAGATAATGACAAATTTACAAACAAGAAGAAAATTCCTCGAATTACAAAAACAAATCGAGTGACTTCCACACCAACTAGGAAGAGAACAGACCCTTCTAAGCTCCAAGGAAGAAGAGAGAGACAGGGAGAAGGAGGGGGACCAGTTCTTGTTGAATTGGGCACAAGATAGGCCACATCTGTCGAGGTGGATGCAAGACAGATTGGGAAGAAGAAACCCAGAGAGATGGTTTCATAACTGGAGGCTGCGCTGCTCAGTCCAAATCAGGCGATTCCAGAAATGTACCTCCAAGTAAGTTTGTTATTTTTTTCCCCAACCAACTGAATGCTTTATCAAAGCCTCTCTCTTTATACCTTCACGCGAAAACATAAATAGCCTTCTCTCTGCCATCCCACGCCAGTATAATAGTTTGAACACGAACACTCCATGCTAGAATGATTCCAGGAAAGACCAGTGTGCTTAAGAACTTGTACACAAATGGATTTCAAACAAAATTCCTGGAGCGGAGGAAAGTCTGACTCTCCAACAGTGAGCAGAGCCATTGGGTACCTTCTGTGCATAGGATGTCTTCTGTCTCAGATAAAGGAACCCCGAGGATGCCAAGAAAACCAAAGATGAACAAAACGTGAGCCCTGTTCGCAAAGATGTCCACGAAGCTTTCTGTTCTCTCCTCCTAAATCTGGAGTAATGAATTCACAACGCCCCACCCTCTGTTCTGATTCTTGCCAGAACCTAACAAAATCCAGGCTTAATAAAGGGGAAAATAAAACAAAGCAATCAACTGTTGGAAAACCAGCCGCAAGCCAGTTGACAGCAAAATCACCACAGACGCGTACTTTCAGCCTGTGCTTATGAGATGTGGCTGCAGTAACACAGCCTCCATCAATGTGGACGAGGTGGACTGTCCACATTCCTCCTCAGCCCCTCATACTTCCTCGGAAGAGATTTAGTGCTTCAGTGGGGCACAGGGCTACCCATGCCACTCCTTCTTCTATCGGCTTCCTCTGCAGGTAGGTGCAGCTACGGGGCTCATTTCTGGCTGATGGAACGTACAGCTATCTGGAAGTGCCCCCAAAGAGAGGAAATGTGATCTAATTTCCCCAATTCTCTTCCCTGTCCATCAGAACGAGGATGTGGTGGCCACGGGCAGCCACTAACTTGCACCAGAAAGCAGAAGGCCGATGTTGAGCTGGGGGGAGCAAGACCAAGGGGTCCTTACACCTGCCCTGTCTTCTTACCTCTAGATTTTACTTAACGTCAGAGAAAAGTTAACTCCTAATTTTTTTTAAACCACTGTTTTCTTGGGTTTTCTGTCACTTGCAGCCTAACCTCATCTTCATTGCCCTAATTGGCAAAGAAAAAAAAAATTAATGTAGGCATTTCTAAGATGGGAATGGTGAGGCTGGACAGAATGGCTGAGAGGCATCTTGTCAGATGTGGAGGATGACGGTGGCCCAGCAAACGGCTCAATTGTATGGTGAGAAAGGCTCTCACAGGACACAGTGACAGGCCACCAAAACAATCCCACTCATCACCTGACATCTAGGAGAAGCTGGAACAGCAAGTGCTTCAAAAGCCGCTTTGGCTTAGACCTGCTATTTTGGTTCTAGGTAATCACACCAAAAACAACCTCCTTCAACGTGGAAAAAAGGGAGAGATGGGAATAACATCAGGACCTAGAGACACTGGTTTTGGTAAAACATAAGCCATGGGAATATGCCAGGACACTTCTGCTCTTTGGAAGGGAAGTAACAACTGCCAATTTCTCTCTCGTCCACCAGGAATGAAAAAAACGAAACTCGCTCCGGGAATCTCTTCACAAGACTTTGCAGAAACTGATCTAATTTGTGCTATTGTTTTGGGTTTTTGTTTGTTTAATGTTCTGTTGTCTATTCCAGGTAAGTCCAGGGGTCTGACACATTGCACGTTACAAGCCTCCAAGCAGAGGCTATTTTTGATAACGCTAATATCTATGCAGGTAAATATACTCTCTCCTTGTCCAGAAGGAACATCAACACTGCTCAGCTTTTTGGCCACATTGTGTCATTTTCTCAAAGGATGCGTGATTTCTTAGAACAGATATTTAATATTTAATACAATTTCTTTCTCTATGACTGTTAATTGAAACCTATGAACAGATTTTAGTCATTCATTCTGTCCCATTCCATTTCAGTCCCGTCAACTCCAGCCTTTCTGTTCCATGAGGTAGGGTCGTGTCCCTTCTTGAACCGCAGCTGTGTGACAATTCCCTCGACCTCTGGGAACATGATACAAACCACTCACATGATAACTATAAGGACACTGACTATTGACTCTGTGTCCAATATTTTGACCATCTCTTTCAAGCCCTGCAGAGTCCTGAAATATGCACATGAGGTTACGTTTAGAAACTCATCCCAGGATAAGTGCTATGGTCACCTTCGAGGCATTCCTCTTGGGAAGTTATACATCTAATCTACCCTTCAAAGCAATTTTGGAACTCTTTTTCTAGAGTGGCCATCAGAGCTGTTGTCACATGAGGCCTGGCAGTGAGGTTTGCAAACTCATCCTAGAAAAAGTGCTCCATCCCTCACTGCTGACTGTCACTACAGTCACCTTGGAAGTGCTCCCCTGGGCCATCTGGTGACCACAGCAATATTCAGCAATGAGGTAGGTCATGCGTGAATTTTCTAGGATGAGTTCCTGAATGTAACTATCCGACCTTGCATTTTTAACATCTTCATTCACTAGATGAGGAAACCAGCACACACAGTGATGAAGTGATTTGTACCCGGTCAGAAGACAAGGTATGTTATTTGAATCCAGAAGTCACGACTCCAGAATTTGCTCCGATATCAAAGCAAAGCTGTCCTTATGTTGTCTGTAAGACCTCCAAGGAGAACATTTCTAGAAAGACTCCACCCAATCCAAGTGGATGTGCAGGGAGAGACGAGAAACCAAAGTCCCTGTATTTTACATACCTAAAGTATCTAAAAATCTGGTGACAACACGCCGGAGTCACCTGTGTGTCATCTGGAATAAGATGCGGGCCCTGGGTCACGGAGCTTCTCTGCACTCAGCTCAGAGAGCCAGGTAGAAAGCAATCTGGCACCTCCATAAACCAAAGTCGTCTCCGTCCAGCAATGACAAAGACAAGCATGTGTAATCCCATGGCAATACATCATTTGTCATGGACTACAGGCTGCATATAAAGTGCGGCATTATTTTTCAACGGGAGAACTTTCCTCCAGCTTAGCAGAGTTTTGTACAGGCAATGGGTATGGAGGACCACGAGTCTGCAGATTTATGGTGGCGGCTGTTGACTGGAATTGGAAATCTCAAATGCCATTTCTCACCGAGATAAGAAAATTATTTTAAAAGAGCCATGTGCAGAGATTTGAAAGGAGAAACAGACTTATTTTCACCCGATATCTTAAAATCACTAATTCTCTTGTACTTTGGGCTCTGCTCCATCCCCCTTCCTGCTCCATCCATGCTCTGGAAGAGAACATGGGAGGTGTGAGTCAGGAAGGCAAAGTGAGTCTCGAGAAGCGAGAAAGAGGAAAGATACTTTACCTAGTTCATGTACAAGTTTATTTAAGGGAAGAAAGTTAATATCGAGACGCCTGAGTGTATCCACAGACACTGACCAGAAAGGCAGCCCGTTTCACGCTTGGGATAGGAATCGTGCTGAACTGTGCGTCACACCAGTTACCAAGCGCTGCCTGAAGGATGCAGAAAGATGGGGAGGATTCTGAGAAGACCTCGACCAAAGGAAATGAGCAGAAGCACAGGAATAATGATGGATTTAATTGGATAGTAGGTGACCTGGATAACAATCTGAATAAATAAACAATGGGCGATCTTCTAAGCTGGGCTTGTATCCAATTTCAGTCAGAGTAATTAATGAAAAATTCATAAACACGCACACTTGGAATGCTTAGCTCTAGATTTTCCCGTCTGACAATAGTAAAATTAAATACCGGATGCCCTGTCAGAAGCAACTAACAATTTTGATTTAGAAAGTGACTGTAAGAAAGTCCATGTCTTCTTACTCCATATTGCTCATCTAATGCTGCAAATGAGCTTCGAATCTCATTATGCTTTTTTAAATACACATTTCTTAATGTGTATTAAAAAAACAGAAAGGTATGAAATTTAGTGAGAAAAGATCAGATGGGTAGCACAGAGGATTTGGGCCATGGAAGGCATTTAGGGCCACACTGAGCGCCTTGGAGTTGCTCTGGTAAGTGATCGAGAGCCAAGGAAAGTTTTGGGGCAGGGGACCGACATGGGTAGAACTGGGACTGGGAGAGAATAATTTAGAAATAGGATACAGGCCAGACGTGGTGGTTCACACCCGTAATCCTACCACTCTGGGAGGCCGATGCAGGTGGTTGCTGGAGCTCAGGCGTTCAAGACCAGTCCGAGCAAGAGCCAGACCCTTCTCTCTACTAAAAACAGAAAAATGGGTGTGGCAGCAGGTGCTGTAGTCTCAAGTTACTTACTCAGGAGCTCAAGCAAGAGGACTGCTCAAGCCCAAGAGTTTGAGGTTGCTATGAGCTATGACACCAGGGCCCTCCATATGGGGGCCACAGAGTGAGGCTCCGTCTCAAAAAAAAAAAAGAAAGAAAAAAATAGGATATAAAATTAATCAGTGGCCACACACACATGTACGCACCTACACATGCAATCAAAAACACACTCTCAGGAGAAATTATTTCTTTATTTCAATTTAAGTTTTTATTAAATCGTGACTGAATATATTTATGGGGTACAATGGGATGATTTGATTTGCAATTGGGAATGCTTAAATCAAACTGAGTACCATTTAACCATCACCTCACTTACTCCTGTTTTGTGGTAAGACACTCATAATTTACTCTTAGTTATTTTGCACATCAGGCGATATCCCACCAATCTCCCTGCCCCTTCCTCTCCCCTCTGAATTGGAGCAAATGACACAGTCTTCAATGGGGTCAAGGTGAATGACAGGATGTCTTTGCTATCATTGCAACTTCGAGAATAATCCCTTCTGGGGCTATTTTGGTTGATTATGCAATACAAACAAGGGCAGAGTCGCTTCAGCATTTTTCTCTCTAAGTTTCTTTAACGGCCAGCTGGTAGTAGAGGAACGGAGTGAACCTAGACAAAAATGTACAATTCTAAGCGAGTTTTAAAAATAAGTAAAATGTTACAAAAGATGACGGGGTAAGGGCAGCGTGAATCGTACTCCGAAACTTGACACCCAGTGTTGCCAAGCCGTCTTTTGATTTGGATACTGAAAAGACTGATTTGGCGGACATCCCACTGAGGGAGAATTTATTGTTCCTTTGACTGAGGGGCTATTTTAATAGATTCAGAAAAGTAAAATGCATCAAAAAGGGATGGATGAGATCCCTTCTCAATGCCCCAGCCCTCTGTGCTTCTTTATCAAAGCTCCTGCAGATATCACATCTTCACAGTGGGCGAGGTACTGGCTTAGGTCCCGGTGTGCTCACGCCCTGTGACCGTCTCATCCACAGTTACTGTTGCCTCCTAAGGGTTCCCTCGGGTTCTGGTGCTGTTTTCTCCTATGCACCCCCCCACACAGTCATTAGCCATATTCTTCTAAACCAGAGTCTCTGAACTAAAGGTGACTTTCGTCCCAGGAGACATCTGTCAATATCTGGGGACATTTGGGGTTGTCACAGTGGGGAAGGGGGTGGCTTTGGCATCTCGTGAACAGTTACCAGGGATGCTATAAGCATCCTGAAATGCACAGGACAGTGCCTCATGACTAAGAACTATCTAACTAAAATATCAAAAGTGCAGAAGCTGGCAATCCCTGTCCTCCACACGCACTGATTAGATTGGTGTACCCACATCTCAAAACTCACAACTGCAACAGGTGGCAAGTTGGAAACCTGAGACTTGCTTTCAAAATCGGTATCATCTGGTCTCAGCAACGTCTGTGATTTAGTCCTATCAAGTGTCCCACTCCTCCTCACATGAACTCTCTGCTCTGTGGAGGCCAGTGGCCTCCCCCTTCCTCCAGCACAGACCCCTGCTGCTCTCCCCTCTCCCTGCTCAGACCCCTCCCGCATCTCTGCCCCTAGTGGGCCATCCGGTCCACCTGCTGCTGTGTTTGCCCTCCTTCCAGAGTGACTTCAGGTTCCCCTTCCCTGTGGATGTCTGATGCTGACACGACCGCTAACTTCACAACACACTGAACAGCGCGTTTTTCTCTCCCTGGCACCCACCTGTGCCCATCTGCCTGCCGAGCTGCTCTCTTTGGTCCTGTGGTCAAATCTCCATTTATTTATGTATCGGACCCACTAGCCCTGCCAGAACAGCTTCCTGCCAACTTGCATTTCATCCACTCTCTCCCCTCCCTTTGTGCTTCCATCCTTTGGCCTGGCACAAGGTAGGCCACCCTTCCATGTCCAGCCCACTGTGTCAGGACCATAGAGAAAGTGACCCTGAACACAGCTGGGTGCTGCTGCGTCTCAGGTAGCAACAGAGTTTGTCCACTGCTAGGAAGGACCTGAGGTCTTCACTGTGTGCTTCTGACAGGTAGAAGCTTTAGCCCAGGGCGTGAGTGAACCAAAAAGTATTGATATGTAATTGTTTCCAGGCTCTGTCCTCCCCCTGACTACTAAACAGTTTTCTGCTCCCCTTAGCTTCCTGTCCAGCCTGCTGCCTGCCAGACAGACACCTCAATGTATTTCATGTAGGTTTCTGAGAATGACTGGACAGGAAGGGATGAGAGAGATAGAAGAGGAGGAGGAGGAAGACTTACCGAGGAAGGCCCAGACCTGGTGTGTGTATATATTAACATATAATAATAATCTGGGGGATACAGGCAGAGAAGCTGAATGGACTGAGGGTAGACAGTTGGGGTGATGACGGGAAGCACAGACAATTAAAGGTTGTGACCCTGGCCAGCCATGGTGGCTCATACCTATAATCCTAGCACTTTGGGAGGTGAAGCCAGGAGGAAAACGTGAGGCTGGGCGTTTGAGACCAGCTGGGCAACACAGTGAGACCCCACCTGTATGAAAGATAAGAAAAATGAGCCGGGCATTGTAGCAGGCACCTATAGTCCCGGCTACTCAAAAGGCTAAGGCAGGAAGATCACTTGAGCCCAGGAGTTTCAGGCTGCTGTGAGCTGTGATAACAGCATTGCTTTCTAGCCTGGGCAACAGAGCAAGACTAGGTCTCAAAAAAATAAATAAATAAATTGTTATGTCTCAGTATAAATCCCAGGGAACAGAGCAAAAAAAGAGGATGTGAGAATTGTTGCTGCCAGTTATGAATCAAATTTCCTTTAATACATACATTTTTTTGGAAGAAAGCAATAAATTGTTTTAAATAATTTGAATTTTAAAGAACTATTATAATATTTTCATCAAACAGATATTCATACACAGATTTCATTGCAGGGGTCAAGGGTCTATGAGGGTTATACAGATATTAAAAAAAGTCTTCCTTCTATGGAAAAATAAACCAAAGTCCAGAACAGTCATCATGTCCAAGATCATATGACCTTGGGATCAAGCTTTAGTCTCAGCCAGTTGCTTACCAAGGCCATACCCTTAAGCACTCCACTCTACTGACTTTCAAAATAACCGATTTAATTTCACATCAGCTCAGAGATATCCAGATCATAGGCCTGCTGCCTATTCATGTGTAATGATACCTTCCATGCTTTTGATAAAAATACTTATTTTGATATTTAGATGACTGATAAACAATCACTGAGAGAGAGATTCTCTCTGAATGCACCTGTTTAGCTCACATACCTCCCTGCTCGCTGCATCATAGAAAGGTGACATGCAGTAGCTTTGCTTGTGGTGCAGATACTCAATAAATGCTATTGATGGGGACGCTTCTAAATGCACAGGCCCATGAACTTCCATCAGGCAAGGCCACCTCAAATTCTCGCTGGAATTCCTTTATCCTGAGTTTCTCTCTCCATTATGTCACACAGGCTCTATCAGAGAGAGCTGAAGTCCCCTGATGTATGTTTGTCACGGAACCTTTGTTCCCCTTGTTCTTTATGAGAATTCTGTCCTGCTCAGAGTTGAGGAGAAAAATAACCCATTTATATTCTCTGCACTGCTCTTTTGGTTTTATTCCAATTGCTGTTGTGACAGGGCTGCTCCGAAGAGGAATACCAATGTAAGCAAGGAGTTAAGTGCACCGCTGCTCCAGAGACAGCAAACTGATGGGAGGGCTCGGAAGGAAGAGAGAGCTCGGCCTCAAATCTAGATTTATATAGACGTGGACATCAGTGTGCCTTCCATGTATGCGTGTTATCTATCTATATATAGATACTGTCTGTATCTTTTAATCTATTGTCAATCCAGTATCAATCACCTATGGAGCTTAGATGGGAGACAAAAGGGCATGAGGTCACAAGGGAAAATTTCAGCACTCAGAGAAACCAGATCTGGCACACACTATGAATGTGATTTTAGAAAATCGGGTTTCTGATCTGCATCACAGACATAATAACAGTGCATACTCAAAGGTTTGCTGTGAGTTCCCCGTGGTTAGTGCTGGCAAGTTGGGTAGCCCACTGCCTGTGTCAAAGAATGTGTTATGTCTCTGATGGACACTGTTACTTCGCCCAGAGCTAAAATGACGGTGATTAAGAAGGGTACATCTGTTAGGTAGAAATACAATGGGTTGCTTCTCATGAACTTTTTGTCCAAACCCTTAATGTTAAATTCCCTCCAAGAGAAATAAGAGTTGAAGTGAGATGAGACCTGAGTTTAAATTCTACATTTATCATGTATTTGAGCTAGATCCTCATTCTGTTGCCCTGGGTAGAGTGCTGTGACCTCATAGTTCACAGCAACCTCAAACTCTTGGGCTTAAGCAATGCTCTTGCCTCAGCCTCCCAAGAAGCTGGGATTATAGGTGTGCACTACTATGCCTGGCTAGTTTTTTTTTTTTTTTTAAGTAGAGATAGAGCCTTGCTCTTGCTCAAGCTGATCTCAAACTCCTGAGCTCAAGCAATGCACCCACCTGGACTCACAGACTGCTGGGATTACAGGCATGAGATTACAGGCACAAACAGCCTGTAATAGCTTTGCCTGTTATTAGAGGAGTATGTATGTGTGAGAGAGAGAGACAGAGAAAGAGACAAGAGATCAAGATTAAGATTGAGATCAGCATCGAGATAAGTATACACAGAGAGAAACAGTGTCATGGTCCTATCCCTTCAACAATCAGAGATTCAGTACCCTTACTTGTCAAAGTGGATAATGACAGTACCTACCTCACAGGGTCACTATGGAGAATGCCTCCTGTATGGAAGCAGCCCAGCATATCACATGTCACACATGCTAAGCACACAGTAACTTATTTTTCTTGAACAACCCATTCTATTATTATCTGTCTATATGGACCATGCCTACAGGCTTTACTCACACCCATCTGGGAGCAACATATTTGGAATGTCCTTATCAGGAACTGTTTGCTAATTCCATATGCAGAATTTAAATCTTCCAGAATACCTCCTCTGCCGCTCCATGCTAATGATGTACTTATCTTGTTTGAATATCTGTTGCAAATTTACAGAGCCACTGTTGTCCTTCTGGCTCCTGGCTATACACAGTCAGAATGGAAGTTTACCAAAAACAAAACAAAACCAAGGGGGGTGGGGTGGGGGAGAAACCACATTAGCACAGAAAAGAAAGCAAGCCAGGACCATCCTATAATATCCTGTTCTCCTGGACACCCCGGGCTTTTGGAATTTCTGCAGGTCAACTTCCCCACTCAAATACAGGACCGAATAGATCCTCACACCTACCCTGCCAGGCTGTTGTTGGAAAATCACACTTTCATAAAAATCTGGAAGACGTTTTCTCTATCATGGCATCAAGTATCCCAAACCCATCGATAATAAACATCTGACTTTTGGTTCTTAAGTTTCTGTAATTAAAAGAAGTCAAGGCCTTTGGAGGCAGAAAGACCTGAGCTCAATTCCTGACCCCACCATCTACTGGCCCTGTGGCTTTGGACCAGTGACTCACCCTTTCTGAACTGCCTATAACAGGAGGATAATAACAGTGCCAACATCACAGGCAGGGCTTTCAGAACCAAGGGCGCCACCTGGGTTCATGTGACCCTCTTTCTCTGGGGTTGGAACTACTGCTTCTTGGGTTACTCTGAAGCTTAAATGAGTTAATACATGTCGGCCCTGACAGTAAGAGCAAATCAGAGTCTATGATGATGATGAGGAGGAGGATAACGACCGTAGGATTCCTGTGAGGACTAAATGTGACCATCGGCGTTAAGGGCTGACCACATAGCTAGATCACGGGAAGCTCACTGCTCTCATTACGATGGCTGTCGGCTGCCATGTGCAAACTATCCCAGTTCCCATATGAATGACAGCAAACTGGTCCAGAGCATCTCACATCCCCTCGCCCATCTCAGATGCCATAAGGACATCAAATTGGGTGTGAAAACACAAAACCAGGTATCATTCAATTATCTACACTAACCAAAGGGTTCAGAAGCAAGGATAACCAGCCAGGTGGATCATCCAAAAACCACTTTCACTTGACCATGAAATGTGCCGGCAGTTCACATTCAAATATACTATGTCTGCCATTGGGGGGATTAATTTCCACCAAAATAATGAACCCACACAAGACAGGCCTGATTCAAGCTGGGAAGTGCCCTGGTTCTCTGGTCTGTTTCCTCTCTGCAACATATTCCATGCTGAGAACAACCAGCAGGCTTCCCCGGCTGGTGCAGAGAACCAATCTAAACAGGGTTGACCCCTCTCAAATCTTTCTCAGGCATAAAAGAGGCCTGGGTTTCAAAGGCTTCTCCTGCATGAAAATTAACTAGGGCTCCGGGTTGATATGCCACAGATAAGGAGCTAACAGGACATCTTCCTGACGAAAATACATTGCTCAGCTGTGTACTGCCAGCGCCCTGTCCAAGGTCCATGGCGTCACCCACTTTCTTTGACGCAGAGATAATCTGGAATGCCACATCCCTGTCGCAAACACTGTGAGTTCCAGAGGAATGACTTTCCTGTTCATGAAGGGGATTAGCTGATGTTCTAATCATATAGGCTTGCAAAAGTAAACACCGTAATGACCACTGCAGTGTAGAGATTCATCCATAACACCAGTACGGAGCACCTTAACCGAGCTCAGGTCAGACGAGGGACGGAAAGGAAGAAATGGAGCCCCCTGCCTTGGCAGCCTCGTGAAAACAAGGAAACAAGCAGCAGCAGATGAATAGGATGGTGAGGACACAGCCAGACTGCCAGGCCCTGCTTCTAGGGGCCGGGCTGCCACCTCCACCTGCAGGGTCAGGGCCACATCACCTCCACTGCAGGGTCAGGGCCACATCACCTCCACCTGCAGGGTCAGGGCCACATCACCTCCACCTGCTGGGTCAGGGCCACATCACCTCCACCTGCAGGGTCAGGGCCATATCACTATTGGCCTGAACAACTACAAGCGCCTTCTTCTGGCCTTTCTACTGCACCTATAAGCCACTTCCTGCCCTGCATGGTGATACCAGAATGTAAAAGTGCTCAGGTCACTCTTGACAATTCCCAGTGGCTTCCCATTGCCCACACAGTGTGGAAGCCCAGGCCTGACTGCTCCCTGCCTGGTGCCTGCTCCCGACTCCGCCACCCCCCGCCTGGCCCGCTTACCTCTCCAGCCACTCAGGTCCCTTCTTTCTCCTCCAAAATGCCAACCTCTATTTTTTCCAGCTTTCAGAACCTGCACACCTTCTGTTTATTTCCACTGGGATGCTTTGCCATAGCTGGTCTCCCATTTGCTCTTTGCCCAAGTGCCTCCTCCTCATAAAAGTCCTTGCCAACAACCTCGAGTGAGGGAAACTGGCCAGGTGGAAGGACTAATCGCAACTGGGCGTCCTTCACGGCACTCTCAAAAGGCATCATGTGATTGGTTTCTGTTGGTCACCTTATTTATGACTGTGGCTCTTCTCTACCACTGTACCCATGGTGACTGGTACATGAAAAATAACTCAAAAACTGTAAATGATCTGAGCAAATGTTGGTGAGCCCTCGTTCTGTGCCATGTACACGTGTAAGCCCTTTCTGTGCACTGACTCACTGAATCCTCACACTAGTGGGTATGTCTGAGGATGCGGGGATATGAGAGGTTAACCAGCGTGCGAGCTGGTTGGCTGACAGGGACAGGGTAGAAGCTAAGTTCATTTTTTTGGTTTGGGTTGGTTTTTTTTTTTTTTTTTTGAGACAAGGGCCTTCCTCTGTCACCCAGACTGGAGGGCACTGGTGCGATCGTAGCTCACTGCAGCCTCAAACTCCTGGACTCAAGTGATCCTTCCTGACAGAGGCTAACTGGGAACCTCAGAAGCTCAGTGACAAAACCCATGTTCTTAACCTCCATGCAAGATCACCTCTCAATCATACACAAATTTTCTTATTTACTTAAAATAAAACAACTTCACCCAGAAGGCCACTAAAACCATGATAAAGACCATAGAGGGAGTTCGTCCAGTGGATCCTGACCCATGGCATGCCCAGGATCTTACCTTCCCTGCGTCCTCACTTCCCATAACATTGAACACCTGCTCTCTCCCCATGTTGCTCTTAGCAGCTGTGACAACATAAAGCTGATTTATGCCCATGTCTCATGGCTTAAAGAGATCTTTGGGCAGCCCACAACCCTGCCCAAACAGTATATATATATCACTGGGGCCAAGCTGTGAAACAGACTGTGTTGATTTCACTAGAAATGCCCATTATCCAAAAACAAAGAAAAGCCAAGGCCACCTCTGCTTTCCCCTGTCCTGCCTTCCATCCCCTTGCACCCCCAGTTCTCTTCTAATTCTGTATCTCCAATCTTAAATACATTAAAAACATAACCTATTATATCCCTTCCCCCCCCCTTTTTTTTTTAACTAAACAGGCTCAGTGTAAGGTCAGCCTCTTCTGGTACACTGGCTCCTATTATGGAGGGAATAAAAGGGAGATTGCTTTTAAAAAGAGAGGCTGCTTTTAATGACAGTTTGTGACCAGTGGCCTTTTGTACTTGAAGGGATTGATGATAAAGCTCACTGTCAACTGACAGTAACATCAATGTCAGAGCACAAAGGGATGGATGTACCTCAATGTAGGATCATCCCAGAGCCATTAACCAGTGCTGGGGAGGCTCTGCCATCTTGGAGGGTGGCTAGAGCCCAGGACAGCCTGGGAAGCAGCAGCTTTCCTCCAAGCAAGTCAGAGAAAGGAGGCATAGCTGGGGAAGACAACTCTCTCCCTCTCCATCTCTCTCTCTCTCTCCATCTCTCTCTCTCTCT
>NW_003852439.1:12533804-12557743 GCF_000181295.1 Otolemur garnettii | reverse complement strand
TCTCTCTCTCTCTCTCTCAGGCATGCACTTTGCATCTGTGAAGCAATCCAACATCGCCTGTGCTGAGGGGCTGCTTGGGTCTGAGTTTGAATCAAAGCCTTGCCAAGTCTTTGCTGCATAACTTGGACAATTTGTCTTTGCTTCTGTGCACGCCAATGTTCTCCTCTGGAACAGAGATAACAATACCGACTATGCCACTGAGTTTTTCTGTGGATAAAAGGAGGTAATTCAGGCACAAAGCTTGGCACGATGTCTAGATAGATGAAGCACTCCAAATGCGTGTTGGCTGGTACTATTACTATCTTTACAACCACAGAATTGTACGTGGACAATGTATTTTTTCACTGCTGAACTCATGGTTTCTCCCCACTACATTTGTGAAGGAGATAGGACATCTAATACTTCAACCATTTCACAGGAGGGGCTCAGACAGCTGATACAATGAGCTCCAAATCACACAAGTGACCAACTGGCAGAATCAGGACTAGAGAAGTGACCACCGGATTCCAGACCCATGCTGGGTCTACTATTCTGCGTTGCTTCTCAATCTACTGAGGACGGGGTCACTCTTGTATATCTGACAAGATCTTACAAGACAGGGGGGTGAGGGCCTTTCTTTTCTGATGTTTCCAGAAAAGGTGCAATTTCAAATATTGCATTTGATTGTCAGTGTGGGCATATAATTACTCATCTAAACTGGATATGATTGAGAATGGCACAGGAAGAGTCACCAACTAAGGCAGCTTCAGACAGCCTGGGACACATCCTTCCTACCCATCATTCACGAATCTAGGCTAATACAATTCCAGACCCTTTCCTCCTTCTGTAGCTGATTATGGCATCCAACATGTTGATTCCTTGCCTGTTTTCTCATTGTCTCTCTTTTGGTTGAATCACCCCTTTTTCTTGTGGCCAATTATTTCTCCACGCCACAGTGTGACTATAGCACCGCCAATCACAGTCACACTCTTCCTCCCAGCCTCAAAGACTGGCTGAAGGATGAACTCAAAACCATGCCAAATGGACTCCTTCCCATAGAATTTTCTGCTAAGGCTGGCAAGGAATACAACCCTTTGCTTTGGGGAAGGGAGAATATCATGATGCTCAAAGGATAAAATGCTGGATTTTCCTGCCTACTCTTTTCTGGATACTTGGAGGAAGTCTGTCTTCAGCAAGAGAAGCTGACAACCCACCATAACTAGAAAACAAGTGCAGATGAGAGGTAAATTCCAAGAGCAAATGTGCTGGTGGTACATAGCTTTCACCAGTCACAGAACCTTGCAGGCCAGTCTCAGACACCCTGGCTGCAGCCCCGATGTGACTGCTTCCATAGGCCATCACAGTCATCTTCTCAATGATTCAGCAGATTCTACAGTCATTTGGGTTTTGTTGCTTTCCTTTCTTAATACTACTACACATTGGGTTTCTGTTACTTGCCACCAACATAATTCTGATTATACAGATACCGAAAATATGGGCATAGATAGTATCCCTCAGGAAGCTGAAATATTTAAGGGCAAGAGAACTTAGAAAAGAGATAACTGAAGGTAAACTACAGATTTTTGTTAAAATCATTTAAGTGGGCTTGAGAAAGCTTAAAATTACAAATAAGGAAATAAGAGAAAGATGTTCCTTATCTGAAGAAAAACCAAAATGAGGCCCTGGTGAAAAGAGGACAGGGCCATGGAAAGGGATTAGGGTATACCGTGTTTCCCCCAAAATAAGACCTACCCCAAAAATAAGCCCTAGCAGGATTTCTATGCATTTGTTAAATATAAGCCCTACCCCGATAATAAGACCTAAGGATGGGTCTTATTTGCATAGCCACACCATGCATTTTGGCTCCTAAAAATAAGCCCCAGTGTGACTTCTTGAGAAAAAATAAATATAAGACAGTGTTATTTTCAGGGAAACATGGTAGTAGCTTTGATGCCAAATCACACTTGGTTCAACTGCTGGTCCTACAGCTGAGCAGGGGTGGGTGCTCAGCACAGCCACGTTACTCTCCTTTGTGAAGTGGGGATTCTGGCACCTCACAGGGCTGTTAGGAGAATCATTAAAAGTATATATAAAGCACCCATGACTCCCTCTGGCACACAGAAGGATTTAATAAATACTGATTATTACTAGTGTGTGGAAGGCCATAAAGAGCCATAGCCAACTCTAAAGCCTGGTAGGTAGGTGCTGGCCTGCAGACCGTGCTTTCCCCAGAGGCAGAAAGCACACTCTGTGGTCTCTGGTCCACTGTGGACCGGCCTGTGGACTGGACTCTATGAAATGCTTAATCAAGTCACTAAATAGACCAATGAAACATGAAGTCATCAGTGCATACACACAGCCTTAGAGGGAATCTTAAGTCATCACCAAAGCCAGTATCACTATCCTCGAGGAACACGTACCCAGCGAGGTACTTAGTGCCAGATTTCATTCAAGAAGGGAAATCCTCGAAGATAGTACTGACAAGGAGGAAAAAATGTAAAGCAGCCATTCTGTTTACATTCATGAACCTGTACAATGTGTTTACAAAAAAAAAAGGTGAAAAGCGCACTATTTCTTGCATCACTGTTTATCTGTGAGCTCAGTCCCACTCGCATGATTCAGCATTGTTCTGCGCCCCAGAGGAACACAGCCCCTGCCAAGGAACCCTCAGACGAGAGGATGAGGAAGATAATATTTGTTTGTGACTCTGATCAAATATAATAAATACCATGGTGTCAGAGGGACTAACGGCTCCAGAACTTAAAATAGAAAAAGCCCCCAAACTGGGCACTCACTTTGTCAAAGGAGATTGGAATGTGCCAAAACAGCCAAGGAGGAGGGAAGGCAAGTCGGTAAAGGGGGAAACAGCCCAACAAGAACATGAGTGTATTATGAAGGTGCACGCCATGCTTGGGGAGCAGGGGATTCTCTGATGTCCCTAGAGCAAAGACTACATCAAGTGGGGTACAGGGACTCGAAGGCGGGGTTGACCAGATGCCCGAAGGCCTTAACTATCAAGCTAAAATATACAGAGTTCACTCAGTAGGGAAGGGCAGGCCACTAATATTTTTTGATGGAAGGAGGGATATAATCAAAACTGCATTTTAGTTTAAAAAAAAAAACAAAAAAACTTTTACCATGAGGCAGAGCGCAGACCAGAAAGGATAATGTAGTGATACAGTTCATTTATTTTATATTAAGAAGTCAAGGCTCGGCACCCATAGCTCATTGGGTAGGGTGCCAGCCACATACACCGGCTGGGCCTGGCAGGTTCGATCCCAGCCGTGGTCTGCTAAAGAACAATGATAACTACCACAAGAAAATACTAGGCGTTGTGATGGGCGCCTGTAGTCCCAGCTACTTGGGAGGCTGAGGCAAGAGAATCACTTAAGCCCAACAGTTTAAGATTGCTGTGAGCCATGGCACCATGGGCAACATAGTGAGACTCTGTCTCAAAAAAAGGAAGTCAAAATTTCTCTTAGAGCAGGATAACTGGATGTCCAGCCATGCTACTAAGTGTACAGAGAAGACTGTAGAAGTAGGGGCTATGAGACACAAAGCTCAAGATGACCCAATTCAAAGTGCGTTCAGGGCGTGGGGAGAAAAGCAATTCACTGTTTTATGTGAGTGAACTATCTGGGGGGGCGACGGCCCCAGCACAGCATCTGTGCCATGCCACACGCACCTGTTCTCTCCCCGTCCCTCGGCGTCATCTCCCATCTATGGAGGGGCTCCAGGTTCTGCAGTCACAGCTCCTAACCTGCCATGGCAACGTGTGTGTCATTTCCCTCCAGCAATTTCTTAAGTGAGTTGCAGTCTGGGGAGCCAGGTTCCCAACCCTGACCTATTCACGGAGGCCGGTGGGGGGCGTCTGCTCTGACAGGTCAGGTCCAGGGGAGCCATCACATCTGTCTCCAAGGTGGGTCCACCATGCCCCACTCATATGGACTGTGATTGAAGGACCGGCTGTCCTCGAGGGAGGGATGGGGGCTGGAAGTGCTGGGTTGTCCGCACTAAGCTTCACCAGCAGCACTGCCACTGTGGACACGCTCACCACAGGTGTGACCAGGAGAACCTTCCAAGGTGCTTTCCAAACCTCCACAAGTACTTGGAATTTTAAGAATTTTAACAATCAAAATACTTTCATTTCTCCCAATTCAACCGAAGTTCCTTCCAAGTACAAAGAACAGAATCTCTTCAAAGATAAGAAGATGCAGAGTAGAAATGAAGGAACAAATAGATGACTTCTAACTCACCTGATATTTTGATATTTTCAAATGAAAACACTTTCTTCTAGGAATAAAAAACACACCACACAAAATAAACACACAAAATAAATTCCTGCAAGTACAGTCACTAATGAGAGTGTCGTAAGACTCTCACATAAGCAGGAATATTCACCTTCACATGCTATTAACACTGCCCTTATCTCTTATAATTCAGACACCCTTTTTTCGTGATAATTTTTTTATTAAATCATAACTGTGTACATTACTGCATTTATGGAGTACAATGTGCTGATTTTATATACCATTTGGAATGCTTACATCAAATGCTATGGGTTACCATAGCCCTTATCCCACTCACTTAATTATTGTGTTAAGACATTTATACTCTACTCATAACAGATTTGACAAAGGATGTGAAAGATCTCTATAAAAAGAACTATATAACTCTGAGGAAAGAAATAGCTGAAGATGTTAATAAATGGAAAAACATACCACACTCATGGCTGGGAAGAATCAACATTGTTGAAATGTCCATACTACCCAAAGCAATATACAAATTTAATCAATCTCTATTAAAGCACAACTGCCATACTTTAAAGTTTTGGAAAAAATAGTTTTATATGGAATCTGAAAAAACCTCAAATAGTCAAGGCTTTACTCAGAAAAAAAAAATCAGGAAGACTCACCCTACCAGATTTCAGGCTATATTATAAATCCATAGTGATTAAAGCAGCATGGTACTGACACAAAAAATAGTGAGGTGGGTGTATGGAACAGAATAGAGAACCAAGAGATGAACCCAGCTACTTATCGTCAGTTTTGATTGAAACAATGTCTTGGTTTTTTCCTCTGGAGAGAAAAACAAACAAATAAACAAAAAGGATGTTTATTTCTTCAATATCTCCAATTTCCAAAATATACACATTTTTGAAGTGCATACACTTTCCTATGACTCTAATAGAGTTTTCACAATTGTCAAAATTTCAAGCTGCAGTATCACCATTAACAGCATGGCGTCAAAATTAAAAGGGGATCCGGGCTTAAAAAAAGGGTGATGTGTTCATTACCTGGGTGCCTTCCAGCAAATCCCTTAATGTTTCTGTTCCTTAGATTCACAGTCTATAAAATGATGCAACACTGGTACTTAAATGAGAATTAAATAAATAATACCATGTAGAGAGATAAGGTATGAATGTGTATGTGTGTTCAAGAAACTATGGACCCTCAAATTGGACATAATCTAAATACATAAAAAGGCTGCATAAATGATGACAGATTTTCATGCAATAAAATATTCTGCAGACCTGAAGCAGAATGCCACAGACCTTTCTAGATGGATATAGAAAGATTTTCATAACAGAGATACGATTAAATACCAAAAGCAAAGTATAGAATCATGGGTTTAGGTACGTCCCTATAGTAATAAGCCAAGTATATATACACACATACGTAATGCAGATAATATACTTCTGCATCTTCCAGTACTGAGAATTATATATCATATATGTACACGTAAGATGTATCTGTATGAACTTCTATAAGAATAAAACTTTTATAGAAATAAGTTGTAAGAAACTACCTTTGGTGGCTCAGCACCTGTAGCTCAGTGAGTAGGGAGCCAGCCACATACACCGAGGCTGGCAGGTTCAAGCCTGGCCTAGGCCTGCTAAACAACAATGACAACTGCAAACCCTCAACCCCACCCTGCCAAAAAAAAAAAGATGAACAGCCAGGCATTGTGGCAGGCACCTGTAGTCCCAGCTACTCAGGAGTGAGGCAGGAGAATCGCTCAAGCCTAAGAGTTTGAGGTTGCTGCAAGTTGTGACACCATGGCACTCTACCAAGGGTGACATAGTGAGACTCTGTCTCAAAAAAAAAAAAAAAACGGAAACTACCTTTGGGGTGGTAATTAGCTTCCTATAATTAGATCTCAAATTTTATTCTATGTAGGAAATTCTTACTTTTTTGACTGCATGCAAAATACTGTTTAGTGCTTCTTAAAATAAATTCAACTCTCCCCGACTCTTCCCACAGCCTCTGCCGCTGGTTAGCCTGTCTGTGAACACCCTAGGCAGAACTTCTCTTGCTAATAGCGTTCATGTGAGTGGACCCTTGGACTCTGCTCAGCTCTCCATGTTTACATGCAGGGCCCACTTTGCTGAGAATGATGCCAGTGATTAAGAGAGTTTGCGAAAAAGTACCCACTGTGATTGAAACACTCATTTAATACATTTTAAGTGCCTGAAAGGCTCAGCTTCCTTGATTGGTGTTGATTGTTTGCATTTGATTTATTTCCTCAGTATCAGTGTTCATTAAATTACTTAATGTAATGGCCACCCTGTAGTTGCAACTCTATTTAACTCTGAGTCTTTGGGAGCATTCTAATTCACTGGCTGTTCACTTCAGGCACCAGGAATGTAGATTTTACCATCTAAGAGCTGTGTGATGCTCACAGAAATTACTTATGAGGAAAATTATCTTTCAAAAGAATCCACAGCAGTCCTGTGTGATTTTTTTTTTTTTTTTTTTGCTATTTATAGCTTTTATAGCAGTGGTCTTATTCTTTTTGACAATTTATTAACTATCATGGGCACAGGTGTGACGTGGTGTGCAGTGCTCACGACGGTATCTTTCACCTTCCACATTTTAAAAGTCTACCACCTGTGAGGACACCAAGAACTGTGCCAGGAACGTTCCAGCCGTCCACAAGCTAAGTCCACTTTTTCTGTTTGTCTTTAATAGGCATGGCTCTATCGGACAGTTTGATAAGGTCCAATCTGAATGGGGATTTCCTTGTTTCGCATATTTCCTTTGATCTGTCCCAATGGAGGTGGGGTGCAAGGATTTTTCTTCATTAATTATTTGTATTCAGAGACGGTTGAGATTTGCTTTTGTTTCCCAGGAGGACAGGCGGAGTCATTATGAAGGATTTTGTGCGCACTTTACGTCAGTAAGCTCCCTTGTGAATGGGGTCTATGGACCACAGGACGGGGGCTAGAGAAGGGTCCATTGTACTGAGGAAGGGAAGGCAGCAGGGTGAGCTGGAAGACACAGAACATGGGAAATCACTGAGCACAGTGATCCTGTACAGGTCACCGTGAACTTAGCAGCCAGCAACAAATCAAAAGGGGGAAATTGCATAAGGTTTGCATGGTTCTGACTGCAAAACTTCAGTGAATCAAGAAAGAGTTGGATTTTGACCAAGTGGAATAAAGAAATCCAAATGAGGCTCATCTGTAAACACCTTGTACCTGAGTGCCCTGGAAATGTGAGCCTCTCCCCATAGCAACGGCATATTTTAGAGGGAAACAAATTATAGCAAATGAAATCAACAGGAACTGAGGGCACCTGAAGGTGGTGAAAGCACAGTTTGTGGTTGGGAAGGCCTGGGTTGAAGCTTTAGTACAGGTTTGTACTCCCAGACAAAGGAGGAGGTCATGAAAAGTTTGAAAGTTGCACCAGAGGGTGAGGGAGAGTCTTCACGCTGCAGGGGAGGCCCTGGGTACATACCAGCAGGTGGGACGGAGAGGGAGGCTCACTCCATGCCCTGGGTGAGCTGAGTGAGGATGTCAATGATTCTTTCTTCCCCCAATACAGGGGTGAGACCCATCCAGAGGTGGAGGTCAATAGTTATTTTAAGATAAGCTACAGAACTATGGGGAGTACAGAACTATGGGGAGCTCTTAAAAAAATAAGAACTCCTGGGCATAAAATTTCTGAGAATTTATTTCGTGTGGCATGGGGCCAAAATTTGATTTTTTTTTTTTTTGAGACGGAGTCTCACTTTATCACTCTCCATAGAGTGCCGTAGCATCACACAGCTCACAGCAACCTCCAGCTCTCAGGCTTAGGTGATTCTCCTGCCTCAGGCTCCCAAGTAGCTGGGATTACAGGCGCCCGCCATAACACCCGGCTATTTTTTTGTTGCAGTTTGGCGGGGGCCGGGTTTAAACCCCTCACCCTCGGTATATGGGGCTGGTGCCCTACTCACTGAGCCACAGGAAGTGCCCCGGATCTTTTTTTTTTAATACTTCTCCAAATGATTCCAATTTGAAGCCAGGGCTGAGAACCACTACTATTCCATTTAATGACGCTGTATCTGGGTCTTGAAAGCTCTGGATAGGATTTGGACATATGGGAAAATCAAAATAAAGTACCAGAAAATCTTTTTCTTTCTCTTCTGGCAATTTCCTCCATGCCGGGAGGCATCCTGTGTGGTGAGTCACTATTTAAATTCTCCAGCATGAGGGGAATTAACGCGTACTGGGACCTGCTGCTAGATCCTTGGAATGTCAAGGCGTTGCCCAAATAAGGGAGTTTCAAAGGGACAAGTTTTGTTCCCACGAAAGCGAAGGCCCTCACTGTGAGATGCCTGGCCATGCTCTGGTTCAGTTTGAATGCAGACCCATTGCCACTACAGGAATAGCAATATTTTGACAGCTTCCAAGTGGTAGGCCTTTTAACAGACATTTCTAGTCCCCAACCACCGTATAAGGCAGGTATTTTTTTTTTCCTGCTTTTAGAATTGATGAAAGTAGAACTCAGTTACTAGCCAGGTCACCTAGGGCATGCCAGCTGACTTCTCTGCGCCCCACTGTAATAGCGAAACATCAGCCATACAAAGGCCCGGCGTGGCCCACCCATTGCCTTCCAAACTTCTTCCGTGAGGGAAATCAGATGCAGGTCCATCTTCTAACCCTGTCAATTCATGAATTTCACTTTTGTGAACAGGGCCCTTCTGTTTTAGTGAGATAACAAAGAGGGAATACTTAACACAATTTATAGGAAGATGTTTATAATAAAAACACCCTTGCCAGTAAGATTTTAATGACTGCCATTATTATGGTTCAGGCAGAACAAAAGCAAACCCAAGACCTTGTTTAGACATTTCCTTTTGTTGAGGAATTACCTGGATAGGCCATTCCTTTTGTGTTTATAATGGCAAGGGTCCCCCGAGTTTGTTCAGAGATGGAATGGTATATGGTGACCTATATAGGCCTATAGGCCCTGTAGACTTCCATGACACCACTTACCCTCTGTGCGACCTTGGCCGAATTGCTTGAATGCTCTGGGCCTCCCTTTCCTCCCAAAGACAACGAGCTTAAAATATCCAGCCTAGGAGAGTGGTTATTATGCAGACAGTTAAAGAATACGTGAGCATAACACACCCAGAGCACCTGGCAAACGTTACCATTACCTAACAACAAGGACCAAAATCACCGGGTGTTTCCCGAGTGTCAGGCACAGTGGTAAGCTCTGTGAGTTTATTGTCTTAGCTTATTTTCACAGACCTACTGGTATTAGTAGTCCTATCTCACCAATGAACCCAAGACAAAACGAGGTGCAATAATTTTCCCAAGGTCAAGGTGGTGGTGCCAGGATTCAATTCCATCAGGGCTGGCTGACCCCAGACACTTCCCTTTCAACCACTAAAGCATCCTGAAGCCAGTAAAACTCAGATATTGCTCTTCTGTATTAGAAAAATAAGTTGTGTGTTATTCTTTGTCGCTGCTGTTGTTTTTTCACAATGGACTAAAACACGCCTAGGCAGAAACTGTAGCAATTAGCTCCCCACTTCCTCCTGATTCTGTCAGTGTCATTCTTGCGGGATGTGACATTGCAGAGGGTCGGACAGCTGGGTGGAGGGGTGGTGGTCAGGTGGGGGATTCCTATCTGAATGGGAAGGAACAGGTGGAAGAAATCATTATACAACTGATTCACCAGGCCAGGGCAGTCAGGACATCCCCTGTGAATGTCCACACAGGGAAGGGCTGACTGTGAAGCCCAGTGGATAACTCAGCAGAGCCCTGCGCTCAGCATGCGGGAAGAGCTGAGAAGGGTTTAAGGCCAAGAACTAAGCTGAAAGATGGAGATAAAGTCTCAGCAGGGGTGGCAAGGAGCAAAGTGTCTTCTATACACTGAGGTGAACTCACCAATGTCCCCACCAATCTCTAAATCTATCTCTCTTTTTGAACTTAGATTTTTAAATAATTAGAGGCTGACAGGGATTTGTGAAAGTAGTACAGAGTGGTCCTATGTACCGTTTACTCAGCTTTCCCCAACAGAATTAGCTTATATAACTGTAGGACAACATATAAACTAGGAAACAGATAGTGGTGCAACCTACAGACCTTGTTCAGATTCTGCCCTGTGTGTGTGTGTGTGTGTGCAAGTGTGTGTGTGTGTATGTGAGTGAGGGTGTGTCTGAAGCTCTATGAAATATCCTAAGTACAGACTCATGTAACCCCAACCACAATCAAGATGCATATCTGCTTTGCCACACAGAAGCTCCCTGTTCTATTTTTTTCTTCAATAATTCCTGTTTAAATCTATGACGCCACCATCCACTCAGTTACCCAGGTAAAAGCCTGGCAGTCATTATTCTCCAGATCATTGAAGAGACAGAAACTACTGACCCCACAAATCCATCCTGCTTCCTCAGCCCACTGCTTGATGAGTCCGTACAGAATTCCATTGTCACAGACACAGACCTTCCAAACCATCTCAGGATGTGACTAGTTGTAAGACGCTGCCAGGTTCAGTTGTGGGAAGGGTAAATGGTGATTCAATGAAAGTAGCCCCTACCCTCGTGGGACTTACAGTTGAAAAGGGCAAAAAGGTAATAATCAAAGAATCACATAGATACATGTAAAGTTGGGGGCAGCACCTGTGGCTCAGTGAGTAGGGCGCTGGCCCCATATACCGAGAGTGAAGGGTTCAAACACAGCCCCGGCCAAACTGCAACAAAAACATAGCTGTGCGTTGTGGTAGGCACCTGTAGTCCCAGCTACTCGGGAGGCTGAGGCAAGAGAATCGCCTAAACCCAAGAGCTGGAGGTTGCTGTGAGCTGTGATGCCATGGCACTCTACCAAGGGTGACAAAGTAAAACTCTTGTCTCTTAAAAAAAAAAAAAAGTAAATTCACCCCTGGGGAAAATGCCACGAAGGAGAGATGCTGGCTCTCATGATAGATAACAGGGATAACTCAGCTTTCCTAAGGGAGTGACTCTGGTCAAGAAATTGGGGAATATCGCCTAACCCCAGTCAGAACAGTGCACACCACACCGTCCCAAAGCTGCAGACGCTGGTGTGGACTCACAGAGAAGGGAACACTCCTGCATTATTGGTGGGATTGCAAACTAGCACAGCCTCTTTGGAAAGAAGTATGAAGAATCCTCAAAGAACTAAAAGTAGACCTACCTTTCATCCCACAATCCCATTACTAGCTATTGCCCAGAAGAAAGAAAATCACTTTATCACAAGGACATTTGCACTAGAATGTTTACTGCAGACCAATTCACAATTTCCAGGAAGTAGAATCAACCCAAGTGCCCATCAACCCATGAATGGATTAACAAACTGTGGTATGTGTACACCATGGAATACAACGCAGCCATAAAAAAGATAGAGACTTTATATCCTTTGTATTTACATGGATGGAGTTGAAACACATTATTCTTAGGGAAGTATCACAAGAATGGAAAAGCATGTATCCAATATGCTGGCTGGGATCAAGGTGGTGCCAGCACAGGTGTGAGACCAGTCTGTGGAAAGATCTTACTGTAATGCCCTAACTTTTTGTCCTTCCAGGTTTAGAATTCTCCAACCCAGACTCTAAACTTTAACTAAAGGAGCCTTTCATGAATCAAGAATAAATTCCAAACCCAAATACAATACATACCTCACTTTGTGATCTGGCCCATTCCCACCTTCCAGCCTCATTTCTCTTTTCTTTTCTTTCTATCTTACCCATTCATAAAAACCATCCCCAGTAACTTTCCCTTTCCACATATCCCTGAGACCTGCACCAACCACAGTACTTCTCTGCTCTTAAAGAAAACACAAGCACACATGTACACAGCCCTCCTTCTCCCAATCTGCCACCAGGCCCCTTTTTTGTACAGTTGGACCCTTCTCAACATTTAGATTTCAGCTTAACTATATCACTCTTCAAAAAATAAAATCCTTCCCAGCCAATTTATCTAAATACATACTCCTTTAATTAGTTTCTGTCTTAATAATCTATTTCATGCCTATCATGTACCACAAGTGGTAACTGGTAAGCCCACCCCCAGCAAACCACATGAGTTTCCCTGGTAGGTTCATGTGACGGCCCCACATACAGCTGAGCAAACCGTGTAGAATTCAATGGGTTTCTGCAGCTCGGCTGCATGGGCCGTCCCGAGAGCTTCCAGAGCCTAGTCCCTAAAAAGGGCACTGACCCCAGCCTCATCTCACAAACGAGGTTGTGGGTGTGGGTGCGGGGTTTGGAGAAGTCTTGTCCCATAAACAGCAGGAGCGTCCTCAGAGATGCTCCTTACTGTGACCAAGATGTCAAGGTCACTGCATTGAGGAACTGTTTTGGAAAAGGAGGCAAAACAGGGTTAAGGGGAACACAGGAACAGAGAGGCAGGCAGGTATAGGGCAGAGTGAGAACCCTGAACAGGTTTGAATCTAAGGACTCAGATTCTCTTCCTCTGCTCCAGCTTCTAAAGCTCACAGTTTAGCAGTGCTTTCCTAGACACCTGTAACCAAAGTCAATCTAAAGGTGAAACAGAGAGGCTTTTAAAGTGCTAGTTGAGGGGCATGGTGGGGCTGACACTAGAATTTCATGAAAATGAAATCCAGATGTCAAAGCACCTGGATCCCCCCAAAGAGCTGTCACGTTGGGAGAAAAAAAAATCTTCAAACGTTCTACTCCCGTTTGGTGTCATTATTTAAAAGAACATGCATTTCATAATCCAGGGAAGCCCTCCATTCTCTGAGAATTAGCTGTAGTTTTCCAGCCCTAATTCCATAAATAGCCTTTAAGCATTCCGCTCAGTCACACAGGCTCAGAGATGAGGTCCCTCCTGGCGTGACATTCTGTCCAGCCGGTACTCACACCACATTCTCCTCTCCTCAGGAAGCAAACCACTTCTCTGCTGTTTCCCCACTGTGTCCAATTATGCTGCTGCCCTTGTGAAATGAGCACTTAGGCATTCAATACATTTTTAAGGAAATGGATCAGCATGATTATTCTGGGAAACACAAAGCTCAGGGAGGAATAGGGCAAATTATGAGTTTCAGGAAATATTGGTCTTTGTATATTAATCACACTAATAATATTGCAAATGAGGGAAGTACAAATCCACCTTCCTCCTGTGCACAATTTGCTTGGTTGGATCCCTTTGATGTCCATGTACAGAGTATTGTTTTGATGTATTTATGCTCCTCCTTGATTGTTTTCAATTATTGCTGCATTTTTAAAAATCAGGACAGAAAAAAAATGGAAAGCTATAAAATTTTCTCAATTAGATAGTAAAAGCTATAGAAAACATTGTGCTGGAAAATGAAAGGGCCATCAGAGGCTGGCAAAGATACAGCATACACACCCCTAATTCCTCATTCCAAGTCAGTGGCAGACATGCCTAATCAATTACAGAATTTGGCCACACAGAGATCATAAGCGGCCTTCAACACCTTTTCCCAAAGAGCACATACCCTCCAATCAGAGTTGACATCCCTGTGATTTAGGCAACTAAATTCTGGATAGGCAGATTGTCCTGGCCAAGGACACAGGATAAATAAGTGTTAAAACCAAGATAACAAGCCAAATCACACTACTCATCTGATGATCTTAAACTATCCCTACATAGATACCTTATCCTTATCCTTATCTAACACCCGGGGAGAATTCCTTCCATGTTTATGGGACTATTTTAGGCAACATTTAAGGAAATGAGAAGAACTAATGGAAGAATTTTATCCCTGAGTTTGAACATGGAAACCTTTACTTACAACATTCATCTTTCCACATATGCCTCAGGTCTGCACTAAATCTGGTACCTATTTAGTCTTAAAGAACACACACACACACACACACACACCCCCTCCCTCTATCCCAAACCTGCCATGCCCCACCCCCAGATTTTTTGCATGGCTGTACCCTTTTCAATATTCAGATTTCAGCTTAATTATCACTTTTCAAAAAAAAAGTTTCTTGGCCCAACTTATCTAAATAGACCCTCTTCTAATTAGTTTCTGTCTTGATAGTCTATTTCATGCCTATCATGTACCATGAGTAGTAATCTGCGTAACAGTTTACTGGTTCCATATTTCTTCTCCCAGATGGCACGCCCCCTGAAAGTCAGAGGGCCACATCTGCTTCATTCTCCAGCAACATCTGACACTGGGTGAGTGAAGGTTGGCGCGTGATGAAGTTAGTGAATGAATTATACACACCAGGGCGTTTATGTCTGTGTTGCCTTCACATTTCAGTCCCACCCTTTGTTCTCTGCACAGCCACACGTAGTGATGTCCTTGAGTACCACGTGCAGGGCGGGGGCAGGGGGTGTCACAGCTCAGGCATGGTGCAGCTTTTTCCTTAAAGTATCCACGTAGGATATTTGCTCAATCGGCAGATGAAGGTGCCCTTGAATTATCATGCATGAAGAAATTAAGCTTCCACCTCCAGCTCTGTCATCAGACCTTTTTCAACTTCTACTCACTTTTCCACCCAGCTAATCCCAGCCCACATTGTTGACCCATGGAATTGTGAGCTGAATAAATGGCTATTCTGAGCCTCTAGGTTTGGAGACAGTTAGACAGAGCAGAATCTACCAGATAACCCTACAAGGCTAAGAGGAAAGGGTCTAGAATGGGGTGGTCTGATTTTTCGTTCTAAGTACTTTCTGACCAACAGCGAGATCAGAGGAGCATTAGTCTAAGCCTTTGATTCTCTCATGTGTGAGATAAAGATAATAAGTGTTTTGTTTTCCTTATAATTATAACAATATTGTTATAATTATTGAGTGAGTTAAGACACATAAAGTATCAGGCACACGGTAAGTGCTCAGTAGATATTAGTGATTATTGTTATTATTTGAGGAATTTTTAAAGATCTGTTTCAGTCGCCAATTTTTTGCATGTGTCTCTTCTACACTTCTAACATGTTTTTGCAAAGGGAAAAGCTATTTGCCTGCTGCCACCATAAAGTCTTTGAAGAAGATAGGGTAAAAATATATTTAGTATTCTTTACAATCTCCAGTCTTTTTTTCCATCATAGGAGTGTAGTCTTGACTTAAAAGGAGGTTCTTAGTCAAGTACACACTGGATAACGTGCAATTTTTTATTGTCTGAATGCACAAAAGGAGAATCGTATCACCTTTGCTTCTTCTTTAAAATAAGGATCACTCCCTCAAGAACAAATAATACTCTGAAATGTACAATATGCTGCAAACCATGTTCTACTTAAAAAACAGTTCCCACTCTTAATTTTAAAGACCACCAAGTTTAAAATACATGTATATGTTCTATATTTAAAACTATTCATTTTTCAACAGTGGAAGGGATGTTTTCCATCAGCAGAAATATAACATGTAATGGAAATCTTTCTATTTTTTTTTTCCTTAAGTCTTGAAAATCTGGAAGGAAAACAATATTTACATTCAGTTTAGTATTTTGCATTAAATTCATATACATACTAAATTTCCTCTGGCTCCCCTTCAGTAAGTGCTATTAGCTCATGCTCCATCTTCCTACATGCATAAAAAGCAAACAGCAACTTATGTCTTTTTATGAGCTGCTCGCAAAATCCATCCTTGCGTCTGTCACTTAACACTCATAAACTGATCAGTAGGAGACTTTCCTATTCTTGACTCAAAACAGACAGAGCAAACAGGGTGGGCACAGCAGGACAACAGAGCGAGGGGACGTAAGATCCACAAAATTCTTTGTGAACTAAGTTCCAGGAGAGACCTGGTTTCTGCATCAGATGCAGAGAATGTAACTTCGAATTGCAAAAGAGCACGGAGGCTGTCCAAGGTGAAGTCTTTCCTTTGAAGAAAGAGGTTTTCTTTTGATCTCTGTTCTCTTTTAAATAGCTAAGGCAATCCTGTGAGCTTTACAAATGACCTTTCAAAGTGGAGAATGACGCCGTGGTTCCTGGGGGTCAGAGGAAAGGAGATGTCATTTGTCTTGACTACTCTCTGAGGCTGTGTTCCAGCCTGTCAACACGGAGGGCCAAGGCGGCGTCTATCTGCAACTCTCATCCCTCGTTCTTGCCTTCAAACAACTGCAGGCCACAGCCAGGGATTTATGTATCATGTAAAATAAATACCAGTCACTTAAGCCCTTTACTTCTATTTTTGGTTTCGTTTCATTCGATTTATTTTTAATTGTCAAATAAAAATTACATCTATTTATTGGGTACAACCTGCTGATTTGAAACATGCTATCCAACAGATCTCTTGAATTTAGTCCTCCTATCTAACTTAAATTTTGTAACCTTCGAACATCTTCCCACTCTCCCACCTCCAGCCTCCGTAACCACCATTCTCCCCTCTCTATAATTTGAGTCCCTTAGATGCCACGTGGAAGTGGGACCACAGGGCACTTGTCTCTGTTTGGCTTATTTGCCTTAGTATCACGTCCTCTCCAGTTTCATCGCGTTGTTACAAATAGAGGGGTTTCCTTCTTTTTTAAAGCTCAATGATATTAAACTGTGTATAACGGACAACACTTCCTTTTATCCATTCATCTGGGGACAGACATGGATGTTGACTCCATTCTCTTGGCTGCTGGGAAGAGTTCTGCGATGAACACGGGATGGAGTGTAGCACGTCCCTTCCTCATACCAGCCTCCGTCCTCTGCACGCGCACCCAGCAGTGGGGCTGCAGGAGCATATGGTAGTTCTATTTTTAATTTTTTGAGGAACCTCCATACTGTTTACCTCTCCTTTTGTTAAGACAGAAAAGTCCACAAGGTTTGTGTGTGAGAGAAATAAATCATTTAAGGATCGCTATAGTTGGTAACGACATATCTATTTTTTATCATGAAACAGAAGTTTAGAGGTCAGCCCCAAAGGGCTGCTGTAGGTCCCCTTGAAGAACCCCGGGATACTTCAGCAGTCCCGTTCTGCCATCCAAAATAGCTTCCAGACTCATGGTCATAAGACGACTGCCCCATTTTCTGACTCGCAGAGTCCTCCCCGGCAAGAGGAAGCAAAGTAGAGAAGGGCAGGTGGCAGGAAGGCGTGAGCAAGCAGGACAGCGTGTGTCCTCCCGGGGAGACTTCCACTTATAGATCACCGCGCCCTGGCCACCCCCAGCTCCAAAAAAAAGAAAGAACGAAAAGAAAAGGAAAACGGGGGGAAGAAAGCCAAAACAAAAACTCCGGAAACAAGGTTTGTTGTTTTTGTTTCAAATGGACACACATCACATCTAATAAAAATAACAAAGGGGGGAACAGTCACAGGGTAGAACAGTGGTTCTCACAATGTGGTCCCCTAACTTGCAGCACCAGCCACCCCTGAGGGCTTCTTAAACATTCTGGGGTTCATTTCGCATTCCAGACTGGCTGAATAGAACCTCTGGTGGGAGGGGTGTTTTAAAAGGGTCTCCAGAGAATTCTGATTCACGCTCAAGTTCAAGGAGGACAGGGGCAGACAACGGTAACAGTGCCTACAAGAGAAAAGTATGAGACAATAATAATAATAATATTTTTCTTCCTATTGAATTCTTACAGGGAGCACATGAGGAATATACTACTATCATCCCCATTTAAAAAATAAAAAATAACAGTATGAGGAAGATTGAGAGCCCATCTCTACTTTAAAAAAAAGTAGAGAAAACTAGGAGGATATGATGGCACATGCCTGTACTCCCAGCTACTCAGGAGCCTGAGGCAAGACGATGTGATGAGCTACTTACCATAAAGCCACGGCACTCTACCCACAGTGACAGAGTGAGACTCAGCCTCGAAAAGGACAGACAGATTGAGCACCACCTGTGGCTCTAAGGAGTAGGGTGCTGGCCCCACATGCCAGAGGTAGCAAGTTCAAACCCTGCCCCGGCCAAAAACCACAAAAAAAAAAAAAAAAAAAGACAGACAGACAGATAGACAGATAGATAAAGGAAAGTTGAGGTCAAAGTCCATAGCTAGCAAGTGAATCGAAAACAGAAACATCTAACTTTACACAAAGCGCTTAGGTGAGAGAAAGAAGCCTCTGAGGCCAGTGTTCTCCATGAGGAATTCTTTGGACTTTTATACAATTACTACTAATGGAAGAACCAATTCATGGCACAAGCTTCAGAATTCCCTTTTAAATTCTAACAACATTTCAACCATATGGCCCCAGGAAAGGCATCATCTGCATAATGGGAAATCCATCCACAGGCTGAAGTTACGTTACCGAAAACTTACTGGAAGTCCTAACTGATGAGAAGAACCCCATGCCCGATGCAAAGCACTCACAGGGCTTTAAGCCATGTTTGTCATCCAGTGGTTCTTCAAAATCATGCAAAAAAGTACTGCATCTTTCATTTAATTCTCAGCGTCACTGTTGTTGGCCTGTGTGAAAACTGCTGATTTGTATACATGGATTTTGTAACCTGAGACTTTGCTGAACTTACTTATCAATTCCAGGAGTCTCCTAGTTGAATCTTTAGGGCTTTTCTAGATATCAGGTTATATTGTCAGCAAAGAGCAATCGTTTAATCTCTTCCTTCCCCATTTGGACACCCTTGATCTCCTTCTCTTGTCTGATTGCTCTGGGGAGAACGCCAGCACGATGTGGAATAAAAGTGGTGAAAGGGAGCGACCTCCTTTGGTTCTAATTCTAAGTGGGAATGCTTTCCGTTTTCCCCTTAGTCCATAAGATTTTGGCTGTAGGTTTTTGGTATATCGCCTTTATAATTTTGAAGAGTACAGAGTTTTATAATTTTTACACGTATGCATGTGTATGCACATATACATATATGGACATATATACACACATAGGTATAGAACAGAGAATGCAAGGATTTGTAGGAAAATTTTAATTACACTTCTCTCTAGATAATTTTTATTCTCTTCTCTCTGCTAATGTGAACTTCATGAAACAAGAAAAATCTATAATAGATGTAACTTTGAAGCTGGAAAATAAATGGAATGTTAAAGGGAAAAAAAGGAATTGTGGGAAAAGAATGTCTCCAGGTCTCAGATGGTTAATTACTGCATGAAATATGAGAAAACATGGCCTAAGTGTTTCCTGCTAAGTCCACAGTGCCCTTCGCATGAAATCACAAGATAAACTTTTTAGAATATGTTGCACACGGAATTCTCACTTTAGCAATGCCTCCTGGGCTAATAGGAACTTCTGCTTTCTGACACGACCCATTTTGTTAAAGCTGGTTATGATTCCCCACATTACTTGAAAACCAATTTCATTCAAGACAAAAGAGTGTGAGCAGGGTATTACATTTTATGCCTAAATTATGCAAATTTGGTGGAGTTATATTGTATTGTGAGCAATTCCCTTTCTTCCAGTTTTCATTGTGGCATGAGTTAAAGTAAATTTCACCATCCTCATTTGCAAAAGGTGAATACTTTCTATTTTAAAACCCTGGGGGGGGAAGGATTGACTTTTAATGAGCAGTTATCTAATATAAAAATCTCTTACATATATTACTGACATCATTCCCAAGTATTAAATGTACATTCCAGATAGGGTTGATCTTGATTCAATTAATCCTTGGAGAAAGGGCTTCACAACCAAGCTCTCATGTTCCGGAGGCAAAGCAGGAGGAGAGGCAGAGGATGTGGGCAGCTTTGTCAGAAGACACGCAAGTTTTAGCAATGCTTTGCTGTTGGACATCAAACATCAAACCCTGAAGCCTTCAGAACAGAAACACCGGGTTTTTTCTTTCTTTCTTTTTTTTTTTTTTTTAAGTAGCACTCTCCCAGTTCGGTTAGCAGTTCAGTAGCAGGCCTGGGTTTTGTAGCTGCTATTGCTTCCACTGTTAAAGATCGCTACAGCCTCTTCCACTGTTCTCTTCTTCTCTTCACCTTATCACTTTTCAGAAGGAAAGCAGCCTGCGGAGGACTAGGGACAGGCCAAGATTCCTGGAGTGAGTGGACTCGTGCTAGCTCTGGCCCATCTGATTTTAGCTGCTGTCATTTTCATGCATATCCAGGCAGACTGATCATCTCGTGTCTTTCTAGAGGATACGGTGCATGAGACGCAGGAATATAAGGACCAGCAGGTGAATCAGCTCAGATTTCCTTAGGGTGCAAACAGCCCTAACCTCACTGGATTTAAAAAAAAAAAAAAAAGGGCTCCATTTTTTATATGTAATAGCTTTTTATTCTCCAAATGCAGTGTGGGCCAGGAGCATTGATACTGCCTAAGATCTATTAGAAATGCAAATTCTTATATCCTACCTGAGACCTGCTGAACCAGAGTCTCTGGGGGCAGAGGGTTAGCAATCTATGTTTGAACAAACCCTTCAGGTGATTCTTCATCTGGAAGGTGATTCCAACAGAAAGGCATAAGAGACACTGATAATATTACTATTTTATCTGTTGAATTTTCACAGGAAACACACAAGGCATGATGGATACTACTATCAGCCCTATGTCAGAGCTGATGGATCTGTGGGACCCCTGACCTTGTCCTCATGGTCAGGAGACAGTTGCCACAGCTCCAGTCATCACCTCTATGCTCCAGAAAAGGATAAAAAAGAAAGGGAAAAGGTATGTCACTCTTGTCTGTTTTTGTATTCAGGAAGTTTCAAGGGAGAACAAGATTTTTAAAGTTAGCTTTTCAGTCTCTTGGAAATAACTTTTTGAGTTGGAAATTAACAGTATTTGTTGCACTTGAGAACACAGATCTTACAAGAGTCATTCCATAGCATTTAAACTGGTATTCCAATGAAGCAGTATTTCTCTACTCTAAAACACGTATTCTCATTAAATACTTGGTTTGCTACTCATGTCTTCAGGATTACCTTTCCCCTTTCGCTCCTCTCAAATTGGATATCATGTCTGTGAATTACTCACTACCAAGTGAAAAGAGAGAAGGATTCTCTTATTAAATAGAATAAGAAAAATAAGTCAATAGTCATGTATTGATTTCAGTTAAGATCACATTGAAAAAGAATAGAACACTTTTAGAGGAAACATTAGAATACTGACTCATATCAAGATTATATAATGGTCTTTGAAAACTCATGCGTTTTTGTTCTGTTTAATGCACAGAACTCTTAGTCACAGCTCACTAAGTATTATTTGGGCAGCTGCATTGTTACAACACAAGGCAGAACTCTATTAGGGAAATGAACCTAGAGATTAGGTGTATGAAAATAATCAGCCTCACTCGTAATAAAAGACATTTAAATTAAACAGCAACAATATAGGTCCTATTAGGAAAATGCTAAAGCAATTACAATACCCAAAGCTGGTGAGGATGCAGAGAAACTAGCTACTAGTACACTGCTGGTAGCTATACATACGCAATGTTATAAGATCATTTTGAAAAGGAAGTTGGAAGTGTATTTCAATAGCTGAGTGAATTGTTTTTTCTCTGACCTTGATTTCACTTCTGAAAACGTGGCCTAAAGAAATGTGAAATATATAAATAGACACACACACACACACACACACACACACACGGTGGAGTGCCCCTCAGACATACAAAGGAATGAAATGATGTCTTTTACAGCAACTTAGATTATCGTAAGTGAAGTATCTCAGGGATGGAAAAGCAAATACCCCATGTACTTTCTAAATAACAGGAGACTCATCTAAGGGCAAACACAAGCACAAAGAGATAAAACAGTCATTGTAAATCCAGACAAGGGGAGCAGGGAGGAAGGGGAGGTTATGAATCTACCTATCAGATACGGTAAACGCTATTTGAGCGATGGGCACACTAAAAACCCCAACTGAAGTGGTATAAGACTTAACTTGTACCCCCTTTGTATTTTGTAATAAAAAAGAAAAAAAATAAGAAAACATGATCTTAAATATGGGATGAGTAATTGACTAGAGCATTATTTAGAATAAAAAGGGCAACATTTCATTCTTCCTAATACAAAGGTGATGACATCTTACGTACTTTGGCACAGGCACGCACTCAGTGAAGTACTGGATAGCCACCGGCAATGACGGTTACGTGACTAGATCACTGCGCACCTGTAGGACAGTGTTTCATTAAAAACTTGTCCATGCTCATTATGATCACAGCCATGTAAATTAAAGAACACAGGCGGGCAGGATTTCCTAATCCAGCAGAAACTTCATGCTGATTATATTACGATGAATGAGTTTATTGGCTCCATTATTTTCATAGGGGGCTTAGTAATAGCGTTATTTTACCTTTTAATGAAAAACGCACTTGTCATAAGCACACACACTGCCAAGCGTTTTGAATCTTTTGGAAGAAATAGCTCTGTACACATAGTTTATGATCACACTAAAACCGTCTTAGAATTTTGACTGTGTTTTGGTTAACCAAAAGAGCTCATTGCCCTGTGGGCTCAACTACTACTTGAACTTTACCTCGGAAATGAATGTAACCTAAACATTTATACCCTCATATTAATCTGAAATTTTAAAAAGTAGTAATAAAATTGTAAAAAGAGCTCATCGGTTGAGAAAGAGAATATCAACAATCCAAACTGTCAAAGAACTATAAGTCAGTGTCATCTACAGGACTGGGGGAATCCAGGACGAGTGGCTGCTCTTATGAAGCCTGAATCCTTCTTTTCTCTTTTCAATCCCTCCAGTGTCAGGAGAGTCCTCTAAATCCAACATGTTTGTCCTGGGCTGTAAAGAATAAAGCAACTGACCTGAAGTCCATGTCAGGGGTGGCAGGTGCAAAGAGGCACAAGTCCAATTCTCAGCACATTCTTTCAGGACAAAAATGAACATAAATTTGCATCAGTTAGCACTTCTAGAAAATAAACTAAATATGTGTAGTATGTGTAGTATGTATGAAGAGAGAGGGGATTACTAGATGGATCAGTAAGTACATTCATACACACATACGCACACAAGGTCTGACTATTCAGTTTGTGAACCCAGCCTAGAAAAAGTGCCACATACCTCGTTGCTGAATATCACTACAGTCACCTTCAACATACTCCTCTGGGCCTTCTGGTGTCTGTAGTGATACTCAGCAATGAGGTATGTGGCACTTTTGCTAAGATGAGTTCTTGAACTTAACTGTTAGACCCTGGGTGTGTGTGCATGTGTGTGTGTGTGTGTATGTGTGCGTGTAAATGAGAGATACAGTTATAGATACACATGGAGGACACATCTAGATACATATAGATGATCTGTAAAAGACATATATAAATACATTTATAAATGTACATGTCAGTACATACAGGTGATAAATAGATATGCTTATATATACATGTAGAAACACACAGACTAAAATATAGACATGCACAGATAGAGAACAGGTGATAGCTAATACACAGGTATAGACTGAGGACAGACGATAGATAATACAAACATTTACTTATTTATTGAATACTCCTCTAGAGTCAGGCTTTGTGCCTAGAGCCCTCCGTGCATTATCATAATCAATCCTTTATGTCAGGGGTCCTCAAACTTTTTAAACAGGGGGCCAGTTCACTGTCCCTCAGACCATTGGAGGGCTGGACTGATGGCCCTGGGATGAGTCGGCTGCTAAGCAAGACAGGCAGTGGTGGCAAAAACACCCAGCAGGCTGGATAAATGTCCTAGGCAGGCTGCATGTGGCCCGCGGGCTGTAGTTTGAGGACGCCTGCTTTATGTGAGTTAGTGTATTCCCCGATGTGGCCCCAAGTCATCCACCAGCTTCCAGGATGCCTGAACTTTGACGTCTGTCCTAATGACCTTTACACTGTCATGCTGAAAATCACAGTTCATACCCTATTTGTGCTTGTAGGCAGCACTTAAGAAGGAAAAGTATAATTAGGAGTTCCTATCTTTTTTTTTTTT
>NW_003852439.1:12532489-12533643 GCF_000181295.1 Otolemur garnettii | reverse complement strand
GGAACCATCATATCCTGCATGCTGTGAATAGACAGCACGTGGGCAGGTTCTCCCCTTATTAAAAGCAAGACCAAACCAGCTGACTGGGCCTGCTGAGACTCGTAGCTCCGGGAATGACTCCGGAAACCGCCCAGCCTGCCTAAGGAGAAGAGATGGGCGTTTTTAATATTATTCTACTGAAAAAGCTTGTGGGCTCAACAGATGACCTCATAAAAAGAAACATATTCAGGACTCATCCTGATAGTACCAAAGGGAAAGACATTCCTCTCTTTTTTATTTTTTTGAGATAGAATCTAACTCCGTCCTCCTGGGTAGAGTGCCATGGCCTCATCATAACTCACGGAAATCTCAGCCTCTTGAGCTCAGGTGAACCTCTTTCCTCAGCCTCCCAGTAGCTGGGACTATAGGTGGCCACCAAGAAGTCTGGCTGGTTTTTCTGTTGTTAGTAGAGATGGGGTCTCACTCACGCTCAGGCTAGTTTCAAACTCCTGAGTTCAAGCAATCCACCCACCTCGGCCTCCCAGAGTGCTAGGATGACAGGTGTGAGCCACGCACCTGGCCGACACACTCCTTTTAAAATTCCCTTTAGAACTGACCATAAATGAATTTCCATTCATGAATGCATTCATGCAACGTGCATGTACCCGCCTACAGGTGGCTGTATGATGTAATTCTGAAGTACAGTGAAAACTAGAATGGTCCAAAGAGGAAAGCAGGTTACTCAGAGACCATCAAAGTGCAGTGTGATGTATCGTGATAGGGTACACACCCAAGGGTCACGGAGAAAGGAGTGGGGAAGGGGGCTCAAACTGCAACTCCCCCATGTCCATCACTTCCCTGGGAACCCCCTTCAACATGTGCTCCATCCTATCAGTGTTCCAAGAATATTGAAATGTACATGTTTTATTATCCCGTTTTCTCACTTCTAAGAGGGTGCTGACATTAAAGGCAGCACCCTCAATGTCACAAGCATGTCCCTCATTTCAGAAAAGTTAAAATGTAGAAAATCCATGCAAATTCCAACCAAAGAAATACGGTTGTAGTGTTCAGACTTTGGTGTCAACATTTCTGTTCTCAAACATAACTCTGAAAGTGGGACATTCAATAAAATAACATTTGCTTCTAGATTCAGACAAATTCTATTAAAAAAAAAA
>NW_003852439.1:12501665-12532439 GCF_000181295.1 Otolemur garnettii | reverse complement strand
CATTAATCCAGCAAAGCTTTGTGTTAAGATGCGGATATGTCAGAACAGGTTACCTCAAGAGGGCTTTCTTCTGAACTTGAACTGCCAAAATTCCAAGCACACACCAAAGGGCTTCAGTTTAAGTGGGCAAAAGGTGAGCGTTCAGAAGGAAGGTAGAAAGAACAGACGCCCAGCCTGGTTGTCAAAGACGAACTTCCAAGGGAGAAAAAAAAATAAGAAATAAAAGAGAGAAATAGGGAAAGTTTTCAAAAAGTCAACATTCAAGTAAAGCTGCATTTAAAAAAAAAATAATAAATCATTCAGGGGCATACATGTAGGAGAAAAAAGAATTTGCTTTTTAGTTTTCAAGAACCACCAGCCAGAAGAATAAAGAGGTACAAACAAAAGTCGGAGCACAGATCAGAACCAGAAGGGAATATTAGTCTGTGCAAAAAAAAAAAAAAAAGAAAGAAAGAAAAAGAGAGAGTAGGAATGAAATAAAAACCAAAGTTAGAACATTCCAGGGTTGAGTTATCATTGGCGTTTGTCGTATTCTTTGCCTCTGCTCACTCAGGAGGTTGAAAGTGTAGCTAATGATCACTTCTAGCAGAGGCTAATCAGGAAAATAAAACTAAGCTAAATAAAGAAAGTAGCTCTCTTGACTGATGTAAAGAGGCAGCTAATGGCATCGGAAAAGGTTGAAACTATTAACCAGAATCTATTCTTTCAACAAATGTGATTGTCTCCTGCCTATTTCTGCTCAAGGATCCCCCGAGGGGACACATACAGATGAAAGGAGTCATCTCTGCCTTCCAGGTGCTTAAAATCTTTATGGTTTTGATCTTTACAGTGTGAGAGGCATCCCTGCATTTCATTCCGCTGTGATCATCCCCTGGATCCCATCAGTGGGCATCTGGCAAGCTGATTTATCCCGGGTTATAAACACAGTCAACCCATCGGGATATTTATGTAGTTCTTTCTAAATGTAAGAAAACAGGCTGGGTGGAATGAGACAGAATACTTGGTTTCAAAGAGCTTTGCTTTTTTTCGTTTTTCTAGTAATCCATTGGGTTTGTTTTTTTAATTCTTTATTAAATCATAACTGTGTACATTAATACATTCATGGGGTACAATGTGCTGATTTGATATACAATGTGGAATACTTAGATCTAACAGATTAGCATAACCGTCTCCTGGCTTACTTATTTGTTGTGACAAAAACATTCATACTCTATTCTTAATAGTGTAGAAATGCATCATTGCATTATGCACACAAAGCTTTAGGAATTCTTTGTGTATTTGGGCAATGAGGCCTGCCCACGAGGTCATCATCCCAGATAAACAATCCATCGGGGGGAGGAGACAAAAAGTGCACTTAAAAAAAAAATCGAAAGGAAGAAAAAACACCCAAAACCAATCCCTTCCACATCAGGGTAAGAGCAAGATTTATGGAGGAAGCAGTATCTTTAAGGAAGAAAAAAAAAAAAAAAGAGTGGAATATTTTCAATAACACATTTAAAACTGTTCACTCCAAGAGATGTTTCATGCATAGGAGTTTGGGGCAAGTTAAATAAATAAATTCAGAAGAGGGTGTGCTCTCTCTTGCACTCTTTTTCTCCTCCCTCTCTCTAATCCTTGGAGGTTTGTAATACATATCAGCATATTAAAGATTTTGAGGACGAAGCCATGGGGGTGAGGTGGCAGGTAAAGTAGTAGGGAACAGGAGAGAAAGGGAGAGAGAGGGAAAAACATGGATGTCTCAATGACCAGGAGCTCGGCGCATTTGAGGATCTAGGGATTAATCATGTTGCTGGGGTCCCAGGAACAAGAATGGGCGTCTGGGAGGTGGATGGGATGCGTATGCTTGGTTAGAGCAGTGATTCTCAACCAGGACTGATTTTGCTTCTGGGGAGACATTTTTCAGTATCTAGAGACATTGTGGTTATCACAATTAGGAAAGTGCATTGTATTAGCATTTCATGAGTAGAGAGCTGGGATGCAGTTTAACATCCTGTAACACACGGCACAGCCCCCGACCCCCTGGGCATCCCCAACATCATCACAAAGGATCATCCCGTCCCAAATGTCAACAGTGCCAAGGCTGAGGAACCCTGGTTTAGAGTGGGAGACTGAATCTGGTGTACGGGCCTTCGCTTAGTGATGAAGGGATAGGGGAAGATAGCCGTCAGTCAGAAAGCCACCCAGACGGGGAAGGGCCTGCTGGAATTTTGTGCTTTGCTCCTCAGCACAGATTTTTTTAAACCATCCAATATGATTTCTTCTCTTTATCTAAAAGGCAACGGTTCCTACATGGTCTAAAAATGTGTAATAAATAATTGACATGATTTATGCAGCCTTCAGGAATAACTGAGCATTTGGAAGTGCTCATCGGGGAAGGGTGATACGCTCATGACCATCAGGGGCGTGCTAGAAGGTCAAAGTAGCAAGACAGTCTAGGATGGTCATTCAAATGCAGCCGAGATGACTGCCTAGAAGGTTTTCACAACGCAGATGGTAAGTCAGGCCACTGTTGCCAGAACAGTACTAAGAGAACCTTCAGAAATCTCAATTACTCACAGGAGTCACCAAAATGATCCAATCAAAGCGTAAGAGCCTTTTACAAGGCCACAAGAAAGAAATAATTAGAGGTTCAAGAAAGGGCTGATAAAACCACCCCCTCAAAAGACACATTGGGTAATAAAAGAGGAGAAAAAACAAACAGATAGTCAAGTCAGTGACAAGGGTTACATACAGGAGAGTATAATTCAAAATTAGAAACTCTGTAGCTCGCAAGAGTAACCCACTTTTTAAAAAGGCTCCAAGGTCATAACACAGGGCTGTCTCCGGCTGATCACAGCAGTGAATATAAAATTAGCATATTTCACTATTAACAGGAAAGGCCATTCAGGTCTGCTCCTTTATGCAAAACGGTGTTTCTAAGTAGGTGACTCTTCAATTCCTTATTAACGAAGGGGTTTCTTTACTACTGGTCCCCTATTCTTGCCTTTGTTCCAGATTAAAAATGTTACATACGCGACCCCACGAGGCTGGGCTTCTTTGGGGGAAAAAATGAAAGAATATGCCTCCCGTATAGAAATCTTCCATTATAAATCAATAGATGACTCCATTATCACATTAGCGAATATTTATTTTTAAAATGAAGTTTATGCATATATGTGTCTATAATTGTAATATTGTACGGTACATATCTTGCATATTTTTAGGATATATAGTATGTATCTACACAAATGTGTCTCTATATAATTATTTTACATATAATATACTGATAGCCAACTGGCTTTTTTTCTTCCGCCATTAACAATGTGTATTAGGTATGTTTCCATGTCAGTACCTTCTGAGGATTTTTTTTCATTTCCCCTTGAGTGGATGGAACACAATGTATCTGATCAGTTCCTTATCTACACACAAAATCAATTCCTTCAAGCCGCATTACAAAACCACGTGGCAGCACACCTTCAATTTTAAATAGTTATCCTAAACGGAAAGATAGGAAAGGCCACGCCTAGGTTTTCAGGTCCCTTTGCCAACTTGGTGGAGAGAGGGAGGGTTTGGTAGACTGCTGAAGCCGCTGTGGAAATTCAAGTTTCCTGTCGCTTGTAGTTAAGATCATTTCCAAGAAATTTAGAAGTTCAAGGGTTATGAAAGTCAAAGCACTGACAAGAGGAGCACACTCATCTGTGGACGCAGCGTATGACCATGAAGCCACATTTCCCGGAGTGAAAGGACCTCCTTGATGTGTAATGTCAGCAGGTGGCTTGAACGCTGTGCTGGTCTTGTTTCAGCATCAAAACCAAAGGGAAGATCTTCCCTCTGGCTGGTGCCATTCGTCCTGTCACATTCAGGTTCTCAACTCCACCCTGGAAGGCAAGGCCTCTTGAAAGAAAACCGCACAAGACCTGTTTTCCCGAGGAAAGGTGGGACAGGTCCGCTGACACGACCCCACGAGGGCCGCTGCACACTGACCCACGTCTCTGACGAGTCAGGCATGATTAGCGGGCCCTTGCGAGAAATTCTAATTTTGTAGTTACCAAATAAAATCATTTAAATTTAAAAACAGAAAAGCCTGAAGAGACAGAACGATAAGCTCTTGCCACCGACGGAGCAGCTGCTCAAGCGAGAATGAGGCAAGGAAGCTAATGAGAAGCTGAGCACAGACTTCCCTTCCATGTGTCTGTGGGTTCCCTCTGCCCAACGGCCGGGCAGCCGCTGAAAGGCTGTCTCCGGCTGCCTCTGGCTGCAAGGCCCCGCGACGTCATCTGGTTCACGCCTTGCTACTAGAGACAAGAAGATAATTAAATCTTCCAGTGACAGTGACTTGCTCCTCCCTTCCTGGACCTCAACCAGCCTGTGCTTCGTTAGCTTTCTTTTTTTTTTTTCTTTTTATTATTACTGTTTTTGAAACAAAATGTTACTCTGTCACCCAGGCTGGAGTGAAATGGTATTGTCATAGCTCATAGCAACCTCACACTCCTGGGCTCTAGTGATCTTCCCTAAGCCTCCCGAGTAGCTAGGACTACTGGCACCCACCACCACGCCCAGCTGATTTTTCTATTGTTTGTGTAGAGATGGGGGGTCTCACTCTTGCTCAGGCTGCTCTGCAACTCCTGGCCTCAAATGTTCCTTCTGCTTCAACCTCCCAAAGTGTTAGGATTATAGGTGTGAGCCACCACACCCAGCCAGCTTCCTCGATAACTGAAAAGACTGAGGAGAAAAGGGGGTTGGTTTTAGGCCCAGAGGATGGTGGAGGATCAGTATTGGTGGATGTGTTCATTCTACCAGTGGGGGGTCAGAGTCTTTAATGCATAATTATGTTTAACTTTATCTGCAAATTGCATGTTTGGCCTCAGCCCCTCATACCAGAAAGGGCACATACACGAGAAGAGACGCATTAAGCTCAATACAAACTAAGGGAATAGGCCTCTTAATATGGAAGTTTGGAAGAGATCTGCATTCTCTATTTAGTATAAAGGATCCCTACTGGCCCACAGAAGCACGTTGGAAGGTAATACACACCCCAAGTGCTAACTCTGGATGAATAGTTAGGTCAGTTCCACACAGTATGGCCCATCTTCTCTGCTGCTTTGCGAAAGATACTTTCACATACTCCAGTATCTCTGCACCAACCAAACTCCCTGAGAAAAGGAAGAGCTCAGCGTGCACACTTTCAAGCCAAATGCTAAGACTCCTCTATTCACCAGTTTATCCCACTCTGTGAAAGAAGAACTGCCTGCTGAGCTGCCCTCCCCTCTTCTCAAAAACTTTGGAAAAGTTTCCAATTTTATAATATGAACATGTTTGTCATTTCCCTGCAAGGTTCTAAGATAAAGGACAAAACCCATAAATGCCTAAAACCCCAGTTGGATCACACAACTGAGGGAAATGAGCCAGTGTAAGAGAATACATGGCCTGTAGATGACCGACACTAAGCCTCAATGTAGGGGGAACACTATAAGGAGTAGTGGGGAGTGGGGAAAACTGGACAGAACATGTCCCAGGCAGATGAGGCAGACACCACTCTACATCAAGTCTTGCCTTGATAAAATGAGCATCTAGTATTGCCAGAAATTTGAATGTTTCAAGAAAAGCCAGAAATGTAGATTTTTTTTAATGTGAAAAGTCCTCATTCTTTAGAATGGTAACAAACAAATTTGAATTTTTTAAATTGCCAGCCAAATAGAACATGGTCATGGCACACTGCTGTGTATTCCTCATGGCACAGTCAGTGGATATTTGTTGACTGATTTATACCAAGCACATTGTCAGATGAAGGGGAGAGAATTGTGCCTGTAAGGGGTGACTATTCTTGGAACGGGGACATGCAAAACTAGATGAACGCCAAAGGAACAGGAGCTCTGTTGAAATGTCCTCCTCTAAATATCAAGGAAAGTTTCAGGCACATCTTAGGCACTAAACACATGCTTATTTAATGAATAAATGGCCTCTCCCCCTCAAGTAATATTCTTCTAACTCTTTTTCTTCAGTTCAACGTGTTTGTTTTTAACATCAAAAAAGTATATGTATACATATTATACATATATATATAGAGAGAGAGCCCATATCTTATTGCCCAGAAATATATGTAACTATTAGTGATTTATAATTTTATAAAGTAATTTTATAAAAATTAGGTTATAGTCTTTGTATTACTATATAAAGTACAATGTATTATGTTTTTGTTTGCTTGTTTGCAGTTTTTGGCCAGGGCTGGGTTTGAACACACCACCTCCAGCATATGGGGCTGACACCCTACTCCTTTGAGCCACAGGCACCGCCCCATATGGTCTTTATTTTTTTTTAATTTTATTATATATTATTTAGTTTTACACAAAGATACTAAAGGAAGTGTTGAGCTTCAGATAAACAAGGTCAGACAGTAAAGGTTGCAAACTCATCCCAGAAAAAATGCTTACACACCTCATTGCTTATATCACTATGGTCACCTCATATATGGTCTGGTGTCATACACACACATGTGTGTATTAGATATAGATATGTAAACTCCAAGAGCGATTACTGATTATAATATCCCTCAATGTTACGAAAATAATTACGAAGTGAACCAAGCATTAGAACTCACTTTTAAAACTGCATCTCCATTGCCACCTTTCCACAATTTGTACATCAACTGGGAAGGTCATTATTATTCAGTAGGCAAATAATTAAATCAACATATGGCCATCTATTTCTTAGAGACGTTTTGGGTCCAGAAAAACAATTTGAGAAACTGAATTCTCCTTGAATCACCTCTTCTTCTTCAGCCCTCCCTTAACCATCTCTCCCCAAAAGTGAAAAAAAAATAAAAAATAAAAACACCTTGGTTTTCATCATTCCAGGTAGCACCTCTGTTAAAGGGATTGCCTCTCCCTAATCTTGTCATTTAGCTTTTGAATTATGCAGAGATAAATGAGCAAAGCAACCTTTTGGCTGCTAGATAATTTTATCAGCCTCGTTTACGGCTTTCTATAGATTGCACTCACTGCCATTTCTTGGGAGATAAAAGATAAAGTGTGCCTTATGCAAAATGCTCCACTGAACAAGGAGAAGTGCAGAAGCCACTATAACAGCATTAGAAGCTGAAGGGAAAAGGCGGGGTGCTCAATAATCCATCAGCAGCAAGGTTAATTTTGATCACTGTCATGCGTAACTCAAGCCAGAAGCCTGTCTGCCAGGTGTGGGCTGGGCGTACCTAAATGTGGCTCGGCAACTCCAAATACAACTTGAGACCATCTTCTCCTACGCTTTTTTTAAGAAAATGCACCCATTTAGGAAAAAAAACATAGCTTTCTGATGACATTTCAACTCAGCATTTTAAGGATGAAGCACATGAAGTTGTGCTCACCGTGTGCTTACAAAGCAGATGTTGTCCTTAAAGGAAACTCGGGAGAGGGGAGAGAAAATGTCCCAAGAGTCATAAAATATACAATGGCAAAGGATGAAGAAATGAGAGTTGCCCACTATTAGTGTAAGAAACCAGGGAAAGTGCACTGTGCCTTCCTGGTATTGGTGCTAATAGGTTAGCACTGGGGGCAGCGGGCTGATGAGGATGGGGGACTCTCTGTAACTTTCCGTGAGTCCGTGATTATTTCAAAATGAAAGGTTAAAAAATATATTGCGGCTGAAATTCAGGGAAGGTTTGGGACATTGGCCAAACGTTTTAGGCACGTACTATTTCCAATCCCCTGACCTTAACACACATGGAGAGACGGGAGCTAGAAAGCTAGATGATATCTGTGCCCTCGCGGAACCTGTGTGCTAGAGAGGAAGGCGGGTGACAACGGCTGGGGATGAGCCCCTGGGTGAGTTGGGTACCACAGCGAGAACTGAGAAGGAAGCAGAGGGACGCTGAGGCTGAGGATGCCCAGGGCAGCACAGGAGGGGACGGGAAGGGCCCTTTGAGGACACGCTGCTTTAGCAGATTCCCAAAGCATAGGAGGAAACTAGCTTGGCAAAGCGGGCAGGAAGCTGCAGCCCAGGCAGCCGGAACAGCAAGCACAAATGTCCTGGCGGCAGGGAAAAGCTTGGCTTCCTCCCGGAGCTCTGGAAGGAAGCCAGCCAAGCTGCCCTGAGCCAGGGCGGAGACAGTGACAAGCAAGCTGATGTGTCGGTGAGGAGTTTTGTCCTAAGTCGGATTTGACCTGTGCCTTGAAAGATAAAAATACCAACTTTTTATCAGTTTCTGAATACTTGTGAGACTCATCCTTACTTTTCAAATCAAGAAGAAAAACACTGGCCCGCCTGATCCTCAGGAAAGGAGGATCAGGCACGAAATTGTCCGTTCTTTCCAGGTGTGTTCTCTGCGTGGCTGACATTAAGTCTGATCTGGTGGCCCTTCTTTGAAGGGGAGTGCAGAGTATTTGTGAATGCCCATAACTGTCCTCTTAAACAAACCAAAACTAGCAGGCAGGATAAGGTCTAGAAACCGTGTAACCAAAGCACACTGCTTTCATTTTGCACAAGGAAATAGAGAAGAAAAGGGAGAAACGCCTATCAGTGCCGGGCATGTCAGGCAAAGTGATATGATTGAAATATTATGGGAACTCGCAGCTTTTCCCGTCGGTGCCAGAGCACTGCTATACACCAAACATACCTGGTGCTGTTTAATTCAGAGGACCCATAAATCTGAAGCTCACAGAAACATCTGACAACAGTTAAAGATGTTTTGTAAATGTGCATACATATTTATAAACACGGGAGCAGAAGCGGACGCAGGGAGTAAGTGTGCTTCCCCTAAAGTCATCTGAAAGTCAAAAAATGCCATTAATTACTTTGTCACGACAACCTTGTTCAATTTCATCTCAGGTGACTTATCAGCTTTGATGCAGAACCGAAATTTTAATACCAAATTGCAGCCGGCTCGGAAGGCAGCATACCTTAAAACACAGAGCTTCCCTTTCTTCTAGGCAACATTAAGCTAATCTTCCCTGACAGAAGAGGACTCTTCGGAACTAGCTAGCAAGTCTCCCAAATATGAAGCAGTAACCCAAATGTCAATTACTTTTCCACTGGTAGACAAATTGCTAGCACACTAATGCAATTTAAGCCCAATAATTAGATAACAGGACTACAGAGAGGGCCTGGTGACAGAGCTTCTGAGATAATAGAATCTAGTGTCCTACTTCTTAAATATTAACATCATTCTGTCTCAGTCAATCGGTTTATGGTAATTTAAAAAAGGGCAAAGCAAATTCCTTTTATTGCTAATAATATTGTGCTATTGCAGAGTTAGCTTTGAAGGTTAACAATCTACGGGGTCAAAACTTAATCATGTGTTATCATGGGTTTATGCATTTTTCTTTCAGCTCTTTCTTTCGGAATGCCCTCTCTATGGAACAACGCAAAGGGTTTATGAGAAACACATACACACACACACACAATGCACTGACAATGGGCATCCATCGTCAATGAGGCCATTCAACTTAATTAACAACATTATAAAGAAATCAACCCTGTAATATTGCATACATTCTGAAATCTCTCAACTTCATCACCTTTTTTCCCCACCATAAATGGCTCATTTTAAGGACGTTATAAATATACCTACGAATTACTCTCAAATGTCACAGGCTTCCACCTCCCCATCATTTATGATGCTCAGACCTCCATGCTTAGACTCCAATACCTCCCTGGAATATTAGTCCCAAATCTCAACAGTGATTTGGCCTGTTTTTGTTAGTTGAATGGAGTAAGTTATTTTTACTTAATAAATGTTTTCCTAAGTGCTTAGTGAGTTCAGAAACATCTAGAATCTTACAGAACAAACCGTCACAGATGTGAATTCCTCACAGCAGAGCTCCCAGTGATACATCCAGGAGGAGAGATCGGAGGCACCCAGGTTCACATAGACTCATGAAATGATTTCAGCCAAGTCCAAATGTTGTATCCCTATTTTCCCCACTGTAAAATGGGAGACGTTTAAGTTTTAAAAACTCTGCTTGTGAAAAATGAAGTGTATGGGAGGGAAGAGGGTCTCACATCAACAGTAACAGGAACAAGTGGGCCCCCCCACACCCACTATGATATGTTTAGAGAATATAACAAGCACAAACTGTATACACGGATACTGTGATCTATGCCATTTCAGACGGTGGCCGGCTAGTCATTCAGGAAAAAAACAGGAACAGCAGAGTTGCTGCCATATTGAGACTTTTCTGTGTGTGCACAAATCAGGGATGGCCAGATTGTTCTGTTTGGAGGTAACACAACAGATAAAAGAAACGGGAAGTGGGATTGCTGGATCCAATGATAATTCTATCTTTAGGTTTTTAGTATGTCTCCAAACTATTTCCCATAGTGGCTACCGAGATTTACGTTCCCCCTCCCAGGATGGAAGGTGACAGGGCTCCCTTTGCTCTATCCCACACCTACACTTGTTATCTTTTTTTTTTTTTTTAATAATACCTCTTCTGACAGGTGTGAGGTGACAGCTCATTGCGGTTTTGATTTGCTTTTCACTTGTGGCATATATCCCAAGGAATGGAATTCCGACTCTCGAGGAGGTATGTATACTCCCACGTTCACTGCAGCACTATTCACAGATGGCCAAGCTATGGAAGCAACCTGAATGTCCATCAACCTGAATGTCCATCAATGATGAGTGGATAAAGGAAATGATGCGTACAAGCGGTGGAACTTTAATCTTAAAAAAAGAAGGAAATCCAGCCATTTGCATGACCATGTTGGATCTGGAGGACGTTATACTAATGGAGATTCTGCAGACAGAAGGACAGACATTGCGTGATCTCTCCCTCATGAGGAATCTACAGTAGTCAGCTCACAGGACCAGAAAGTAGGACATTGGTCACCAGGGTTTGCAGGAAGGGGAAATATGGAAGTGTCAAAGTAAACAAAGTTTCAGTAATGCAGTAAGTTCAGAAAATGGACTATAGTATAGGGCCTATTGTTAACAATATTGTAATGTACTTAAAAATTCAGTAGATGTTTTGTTAAGTGCTGTTGCTACAAAAGAAGAATCACATATACTCTGGTTTCTCTTCAGATCATATAAATATTTCGCCTTTCACTAAAAATTTCCATGGAGAGGAACAATTTTGAGTTTTTGACCAATTTTTTGAGGCCTTGCATTTGCAGGGCTTATTTTTTAAAAAAGAAAAATCACGGGGTGGCCCCTGTGGCTCAAAGGAGTGGGGCACTAGCCCCATATGCCGGAGGTGGTGGGTTCAAACCCAGCCCAGGCCAAATACTGCAAAAAAAAAAAAACCAAACAAAAAAGAAAAGAAAAATCACTATTAAAATATAGAATAAATAACAAAGGGGCCTGGAGGAAGCTTTTTGAAGTGATGAATAAACATAAATATAAGGCTTTGATTGTGGTGACGCTTTCACAGGTCAAGACTTACTTCCAAATTCATCAAGCTGTGTACATTAGCTACATCCTTTTAATGTCAATTACACCTCCGTAAGGCGATTTTTCAGTACAAAAGTAAAAGAGAAAAGAAACTAATTCAGCAGGAATACTGTTCAGCATTTCCTTAAGAAGGGTCTAGAACTACATTCTGATTTATCTGAGAAACAGCCTTTGTCTTAAGTTCTGGAGCCAAGTCCTTTCCCCCTCCAAGGTGCCAGTGTCCTCCTTTGTAAAATAAGGAAGATGAATTGAACAACCTCAAAACTCCTTTAGGGCTGATACAAAAATCACTAGTCAACATTCAGGACAATAAATGATCTGATCACAGTCAGATCTCTCAGAGCAATCCCATCTTCCGGACAGTTTCTGACTGCTGGAATAGAATTAGCTCCGAGTATGATGCATGAGAGCAGAGACTCGGGGAGACACAGTCATGTAAAATTTAGGGTCTAAATAAACGTGTACAGCAAAAATATCCAATGGCATCAAACTAGGAACTTGTCATAATAGAAACTTTTTAATGCTGTCACAGCTGTGTTTTTCTCCCGAGATCGTATTTTCTGTTTTGTTTTATTTTGTTCTGAATTCACTTGAACACAAGGCAAAGGGGCTGGCTTGCATTCAAGGCCCAGGAAGCCTTGGTCATAAGCAATACCTGAGATGTTCCCAGCAGGGGAGAAGCGAGTTGACCCATGGGACCTTCAGTATTTATCTGCCATCTCATGCTTGCTGAGATACAGTCAATTCTATTATTCCTGTTTTAAAAATGCAAATGTGCTTGCTTGAATTGACAGAGTAGGGAACAATCTGAACATAATGCAGATTTCACATTTGCTCATGCTTGATTTCATTTGCAAAAAAAAAAAAAAAAGATTCAAAAAACCACAGAAAATTCCACTCGGCTAAAATGTGCCACATAAAAATATACAAACACACACAAATGCACACGCACACACGCACATCCACACCCCTCTCAAACACTCACCTGCCACCTCGTTCACAGCATGTGTTTCTGAGTCACGCTCAAGTACATCTGGCGTTAGGACTTACAAATAAGCCTCCCTACATATCAGGGCACAATAACCAACAAGGCTCAGCCCTTCTCAAGTCCACTTCCTCAAGCGAACTCCTGGTTTTCTTCAAGATAAAGAGCTGTCTCTGGTGTGTTTGTCTATTTCTTAACCTATGTAAAACTGTGCTACCATTTTTATAAAATTCCTCTTTTCTAAAACGTGTTCCTGATAAAATTTTTTTAGTGTGGTGCCTCTAATCCCATTCCCCCCCGACACCCCATGATTTTTATTGCCTAATTTTACACAGGGCAGTAAGTTTTAGGAACACACAGGTCATGTCACCCCAAAGCTGATGGTATCCGCTCTTGCTGAGAAGATGGCAAGAGGAATCACCCACATCATTTGATTTTATTTCTCTCTCTCTCTCTCTCTCTTTCATATCAGGTGACTTTGCTACATTTCAGATTCTTAAAATTTTTCTCTTTGGGGGCATGCAAGGGAAAGGGTTGAACAAAGCTAAGGGATGCAAAAGGTCCTTCACCCTCTTGTCATTAGGGAAGACCCTGACTAATCTTGAGGTAGCAGCTCTTGCTGTTGCGGTTTTCATCTGGCCCAGCACAGTGGCTCACACCTATAATCCCAGTACTCTGGGGGGCAGAGGCAGGTGGATCACTTGAGCTCAGGAGTTTGAGATCAGCCTGAGCAAGAATGAGACTCTGTCTCTACTAAAAATAGAAAAAACAGCCAAGCATTGTGGTTCATGACCATAGTCCCAGCTACTCAGGAGGCTGAGATAAGAAGATTGGTCAAGCCCAAGAGTTTGAGGTTTCTGTAAGCTATGATGCCACAGCATTCTACCCAAGGTGACAGAGTAAGACTCCGTATCAAAAAAAAAAAAAAAAGTTGTATTCTTCTTTCCAGCAGTATTAGGTGGTCTTCAGATCTTTTGCTCTCTTTGAGAATCACAGTGTCCCCTGAGATAACAGTCTGGCCCCCTCCCCATGCTGTCCTGGCAGAAGCTCACTGCCAGCATCCTCTGGACATCTTCATTTTTATCTTTCGAATGGTGCCATCTCTGGGCCTGGCCATGTCCTTCAACCGACGCTATTTGCCCAAGGTCAAAATCCCTGGATGGTTGGCTGTCAGTGAACATCCCACTGTGGTTTATGGCTGTGCTCACAAGTACCTGCACAGTCCAGGACATAACTTATGTGTTTTTCTTCTATCCTTGATAACCTTCTAATAGGTAGCTCCGGCTAAGACTGCTGCATAAATGTGATGTTCTAGCAAGCATCCCACACGTATACTGGGGAAACCGTATACTGTGAGTCCACCAAGGAGTGTCCGTGGGCACATGGGTTTACCTCTTTGCTGGTTTTCACAGAGTCAACTCCCCCACAAGACATGCACAATGCCGGGTGAGCACGGAGACAACTTAAATGATCTGCATCAGGTACGTATTATTTAGTTAATTCAAATCCATTATATTATTAAAGAGATTAAAGACCTTTCGGTCCAACGTGCTGGCAAAGCAATAAATCTGAATTAGATCTACCATTTTAGTCAGTCAGGATTAGACCTTTTGGTGATGTGATCCATTAATGTGCTTTAGATCTATTGATTCATCCTAGAAAGACACAATTTAAACTCACAAGTCACAAAATGAACTTTCCATTAAGTTTGGGAGACGATGGTCACAGCTCATTTGACTTTTATGAACTAGAAAATGTGATGTAGACCACAATGGCACTCTATTAGGGGAAATCATGCATTTGACCATGTAGCAAAATACTGTACTCAATTACGTGAACATACACCTATTTTACACATGGCTGCTTCTCTGACTTTAAATTATTAAGGATGTGCATTTAGCTTGTTTTAAGGAGTATTTACTCCCAAGTAAGGGATCTGTGACAAAACTTTGTTCAAAAAGCAAATGAATATTTTTCATTTATATTAATTTTTTTTTCAATAAGGAACTGGAATTGAGCATAGAAATGCTTGCTATATTTATTTCTTTGCGGCAAGAGAGAAAACACGTGATGTATTTGCTTTTTATAAATGAAAATTTATATATTCTATCAGGGAGAAAAGAAAACCCTCGATCAGAAGCAGATTTTGAGATTCATCTGCTGGCCTGAAAAATGTGATAATGTAAAAAGGAGACTATAGAGGAAAAAAAAAAAGAAAACCTATTTAGAGAAGGTTTAGTTTCCCTTTTCTGGAGTTCATCTCGATGGTGTACTCTATAAACATCATTTTCTCTCAATATAATTTTGTTTATATTAGTATTATACTTAAGCCAGACTATATTAATACTACACTCATTATCATTCTATATTTCAGCCAGGGGACACTTTAGTTCCAAAAGTAATTCAACCCAGTTTTCAGTTGACTCAATCACCACCAACTTTTAAATGTTATACGCCCCCCCACTCAAGTTCTTAATCATAAAAGTCTATTTAAAAGCATGGAATGTTTGAAATGAGACACCTACTCCAATCTTTCATTTTCAGAAGATGAATTAAGTCCCACAGGGGTTACTGACATGCTCAAGGTCACATAGGTGAGTGTTCAAGGTCACATAGTACCACAAAGATAACCCATCATGAAAGTATTCACTGTCCTCTATTTTAACCTCTTACAAATGGTCTCCCTCTTATATTTGTTAACCAAGGACTTCCTTGGGTTTCACTCATCAGAAAACCTTGCTGATTCTTCTCCTTGTAAACTACCCAAATTGGCTTTTTTTGCCCCAGCACAATCAACACCCTTGTGTTGGCTCTAACCCATGAAATTGTCTGAAGCACAACAAAATCAGCCCCCACAAGCCATCCTACACCAATACAGGTTGATCCTGCTCCTCTTTTACTGCTATGATCTGTTTTTATTTGCACTGGGAAGAGGGACGGCAGGCCGAGTTCAAGAAATATTAGAGATCCAGGCAAAGCAGGGAGCCCTGCTACTTGGGAGGCTGCAGGGGGAGGATCACTTGATCTCAGGGATTCATGTCCAGCCTGGGCAACACAGCAAGACCCTGTCTCTAAAATAATCATCCTCATAATAAAACTAAATTAAAATTAAAAAATTGGAGAAGTGAGTTGATAAATTTACTAGGTGTAGAATATAAATGTCTAAACACAATTAAAAAAAATTAGGAGTTATAAGTGTTTGTTATATGGATGGATTGTATCATGCTGACGTTTACTAGACTAGTGTACATTGCACCTAATGGGTAGATTTTTATTCCTTTTCCCACCCTTACCCAAATTACTGATAATATTTTTTTTAAAACTGGGTTTAAAATTTCCTTTGGTTCTTTAGTAGATCAAATATACAAAATGTTATCAGTTGCATAACAATGGAGGGGTCTCAGGGACCGACCCCACCATGGTTTTGCTATTGTGTATTGATTTCAGGAGTTGCAATTTCACTGTTTATGACTTTGGTTACTGGACCCTTACTCACCCATCCGTGACACTCACATGTCAGCACTGTTGGACTAACTGCTTAGAAGATTTTTAATGCCAGAAAAGTTGAATATTAAAACCTATTTTTTCTCACACATTAATTTTGTTTTTCCTCACCAGCTGACAAGAATAAAAATTTCTCTCCTTTTCCCATTTATAATCTAGGAATCTCTATTCACTCAATTTTAGAACTAGGCTCAAATCATGGTTCCACCATTTACCTGCAATATCACCAAAGTCAAATCATGTGGTATCTTTGAGCTTCAATTTTCTTATTTATAAGATAAGCCTATTACCTGTTCTCTTTTCACAATAATGTTAATATAAAAAACAAATGAGAGAACATAGACATTTTTTGGTATAAGTATATATTCCAAAAAGCTAACTATCATTTCTTCAAGAAATACCAGTTATTATTTTTAAGTATTTGATACATAATAGGTTTCAAATATTTTTCTGCCTTGCAGAAAATAAATCATGTATTTCAACTAGCAATATTATTCAACTTGTTTCCATAATAGTTACAGAAATCAAAAGTTATTTCTAGTCTTTTGTTTATATTAAGTGCCAATTTACTGCTTGGTCTCTAAAATCCTTATTCAGTCTTAAAAATATTTTTTTAAACTTGTAATAAGTCATCTGTATTCAATTCTTTCACATCCTATAGATGTGAATAGAAGTTGTATAAGCTAAATGATAGTGATGAATCATGCATTTCCATACCTCTGGCCACTGTAAAAATGTATTTATTCAATAAATATACAAGTATCTACTAAAAAAAAAAGGAATTGATCATTAATTGTGCTCAGGATGATAGAAAGTGTAATTCAGTGTTGAATCTCACATCTCCAACAGGGGTGAGCTGAACTACGTACGTGCGACTCACTGAGATGGAGGTACCAGCACAGCGCATGGAGGGGCAGGGGCTGCTGATTTCAGTTTTAGATACAATGAATGAAAAGCATCCAGGGAATATTCATGTCCAGGGGTCAGCTGGAAATCTGTATGATGAAATACACATCATATGAGTTTGGGGTAGAAGTAATAGTCTAGAGAATCCATTAAGCTATGCTTAGGGGTTAAAGTAATAGCCAGAGGAGGTCACCCCGAGAGGGAGTGTTCGGTAAGAAGAAATCAGACTACACTTAATGTTCGTATCCCCCCACATGCGTGCATTTAACTGACACCATTACAGAACCTCCTCATGTGAAGCTATATATTAGTCCTTAAATCATTGTCTAGGTGTTGTGTTTTTAACTGGTAGACTTAGCACATAGCTGAGGAGAGTAGATACATTTTTTTTTATTCCTTTTTACTTCAGTTCAATACATGCAGGATCCAGGAAAGCACATGGTAGATGCTTTAACAATGTTAGTCAGTGTTAGACACCATTTCAGCTTTTGGAATCCTGCGTAGGCAGCGGACAGAGCTGACCTCGATGCAGAAAATGTAATAAAAGATAGGACAGAGTAGGAAATCAATGTCTCCATTTCTAAAGAGGGAGGGAGAAAAAAATGAACCAGACATTATTAGCATGATACATAAGCGCTGCATAACCCCATTTATATCACTTGTATTAAGGATAAATTGCCTGAATAAATTCTATTATTCTAAGAAATAGCACAAATAACAAGCTGACAGTATCAGGAAAAAAATGAAAATAATAATGTTGATATTGCTAGACTTGCATGCTATTTCTCTAGTTCCAGTTCCATGGATCTAGTTAGGGAATAATTCAAATGTGGGGATGAGTTTGAAAGTCACATCCATGTACCCAACTTGAAATCTCCCAGAATGGGAAGCTAATTGTTTGTTATTAACAAAAGCCCAGATTTGTCGTCTACTGTATTCTGTGCAATGTGTTAAATGTTGCCCATAAATTATCTGAATCACCCAGATGCGTGTGTGCACACCCACACACCCGTGCGCACACACACACACACACACACACAAAATGAAAGGTAAGTGTTATCAGGTCAATTTTACAGATGATGGAAATGAGGTCTCATCAGGTCACTTACTCAAAATAACACAGCTGGTAAGTGGATGGAGGCAGAGATCTAACAGGCACCCTCGTCCAGTGCAGTGGTGATGAAGTCTGAGCTTTGGGATCCTGAATCCAACTACCTGCAGTTCACTAGACACATGAGTCACTACTCATTTCTCTGTCTTTGTGCGTTAGGATTTGTTACTGTAAGTGGCTTACTCAACCCTTTTGAACCTTAGTTTCCTTATCTGAAAGAGGGGACAATGAGGGTAACTCACAGAGATGCTGAGAGCGTGAAGCAGAAACGTCTGCGAAGCACGTGACGCAGCCCCAGCCACACAGTAAGCACTCAGCACATGGCAGCTGCTGGTTCTCGGAGGATTTATATTTTATTATGAACATAACAATTACCCCTAGCCCTTAGGATTCTGACTCCCAATCCAGAATTCTTTCTTCTCCAGCCCAGGTCTCCCTGTGTGGAGACACAGTAGGATGGATCGTGATTCCCACGTCCCCTGAACTCGTTCTGGTCCCCAAAGGCTCTAACATGGCCATGGCTTCTCAGACCTAAAAAATAAACATACTGCACCTTCCCTGCCCACCCCATGACTTCAGAGGAATCAGACGTCTATTCCACAAACTGAATGAGCATCTAGTAAAGCCCAGAAATTGTTCTAAATCCAGAAGGCAGACAGATGCATATACTCTAGACTGACTTTTGAGAAACTTGTGGTGGCAGAATTCAAAGAATTAATCCTCAGACCACACCTATGGTGCACTTTACAAGGGTACACATCAAATCTAGTAAATGTAGAGTATAAATGACTTAACACAGTAATTAACAAAGTATGGTGAAGGCTATGTTAATCAGTTTGTTGTATTTCAAGTTGTATATAAAACCAGCACATTGTACCCCATAAATGCATTATGGTACACAGCTATGATTTAATAAAAAGTAAATAAACAAATCAATAAAATAAATGAGAAAAAAACAAAAACAAAAATGTTATAACTATGTGAAGTAAAGCTTTTGTGGATTAGCTAGGATTATGGATTAGACAATGTTTATGTAAGTCAAAACATGTTTTACAAATTAAATGCATATGTTAACAAAAACCAAAAGAAAAAGAATGAATCCAGTGTAATCAATACTATTATGAAACCAATATATAAACACTTAACACATTCATATGAATGATAAAATACAAAGATAGTCCAGAAAGAAAGAGGGGAGAGGGGACAGAGGGCATTTGGGGGGATCTCACGTAATGGACACAATGCAAGGGTACATTTCAAAACAACTAAGAGTGTATTATAAAGGTCGTACCACAAAAATAAGGAGTGAGGTGATGGTTATATTAATTACTTATTGTGAATCAAATACAATATATTAATTAGTTAAAAAACAGAATTAAAGTCCAGGCACAGTGACAGATGTTGTGATGAGACTGGTTTATAAAATAAACCGGCTCTAAACACTGCCTAGATCAAATCAGATCCCATCATGAGGAAGGAAGGCGGGGTGTATAAGGAGGTGTTCTTCTAAAGAAAAATGTGTTACATGATTAATGCCTTTCTTAAGCAATCTGTGTGCTTCTGGACATTGTATATTAGTATATTGTATATGCTAATTATATATTAGTATCCTGCAAAACTGTGCATTGTGTATTAGTATACAATGTATACTAATGCCTTTCTTAAGCAATCTGTGTGCTTCTGGACATTGTATATTAGTATATTGTATATACCAATTATATATTAGTATCCTGCACTGGACATTGTATATTAGTATATTGTATATACCAATTGTATATTAGTATCCTGCACTGGACATTGTATATTAGTATATTGTATATACCAATTGTATATTAGCATCCTGCAAAACTGTGCAACCCTAACAATCTTATTTTTCTCCGACTCTGTATCTGAAAGATTTGGGGGCAAGGAAACACTGACCTAGGCTAATGTGAACTTCATAAAATTAAAAAATAAATAAAATATTAAATCTTCATAGAGTATATGAAATAGAGTAAGTTGCCTAAATACACTGAAAATTATTCTTATCCACTCCTTCCTACATTCATTTAGTCTTTGAGACGTAAAGCACCTACTATGTTTTACCCACTGTGTAAATCACTGGGGTTATAGAGGTGAGCTATGGCCCTCAATATACACACAATCACAAGTTGAAAACAGACAGATAAATGTCATCTCCAATTAAGCATCAAGTGAATGTCAGGGATTTGGGTACATATGAGTTTTATGGGTGCCCATGGAAAGGATCCTAACCCAGAAAGTGAGGCAAAGAGCCAGTGGCATGCAGGGGAAGATCGGAGGAAAGTCACATCTTAGTCAATGAATCAAGAGAGAAGATAACTAGGAATTTCCAGGCAAAGGCAGCAGAAGGGAATAGGGTGGGTGATGGGAACGGCACACACAAAGACAGAGAGAGGACCAGTGACTCACTGTGAGGAGTACTATGGTGAGTGATGCAAAGAGGGGACGAGGACTCCTGCAGACACTTATACAAGGGAAGAACATGACCAAGTTTATATTTTTGTACAAAACAGACTTGAAGAGGAAGAGATACCCAATCATGTGGCTGCTGTTATAGCTTGGGTGAGGGTGCTGTGGTCACAAAGAACAGTGAGAATAAGATAAATAGTGGATTCTGTGACTTATTAAGGAGGCAATGAAGGCCCTGAGGGTGGGGAGCAGGGAGCCCCCCAGGGCTTGACCAACAGGTTTCTAAACTGGGCACCTGAGTGCCACCAACTGAGAGGAAAGGAGGGAAGGGATGGTTTTAAATGATGACTGGATGTTGAATTATACTTAGAACACATTGAGGTCAAGGTGAGACATCCAATAAGCTGCTGGCGCACAGGAATGCGGGTCCAGGATTCACCAACTTGGGAGGTAGGATCACCCAGGAGAAAATGTGGAAAACCACGAGACGGAGGTCAGAACCTTGGAGAGAGACTTCACTTCCCTGTTAACGCAGGATGATGAAGCAGTGAAAGATGGAGACTTCACCTCCTTTATGTTTACGTGGATGGAGCTGGAACATATTCTCCTTAGTAAAGTATCTCAAGAATGGAAGAAAAAGTATCCAATGTACTCAGTACTTTTATGAAACCAATTTATATTTGCTCACATTTTCTTATGAAAGATAGATCACAACTATAACCTAGGATGAAGGAGAGAAATGGAAGGAGAAGGGAGGGGTCGGGGGAGGTTTGATAGAGGGAGGGTAAAAGGTGGGACCACACCTATGGAGCATATTGCAAGGGTACAAGTCAAATCTATCAGGTATAGAACATAAATAATAATGTAAAGTAATCAAGTAAATGAGGCGAAAGCTGTATTAATTAGTTTGATGTAAGCCCTCCAAATTGTATAAAAAAAAAATACATTGTACCCTATATATGCATAAATGTTTTCATGATCTATGTGTATATGACTTAATGAAAGGGAAGAAAAAAACAGGGAAACAGTTGGGAAATCTACCAAGGGGGATTGAGGGAGTGAGAAGGAAGGAGAGATTTGCAATATCAAACCCACTGAGGGAGGTAAAGGAGGAAAAGACCCCAAATACCCAAAGGAATGGGCAGTTTTAATGGGAGAGTCAAGGTCAAACTCAGGTGGCAGGTGGTCGAGGTTGAATACAATTTAACAAGCTTCACAGTGACTGAACGCTTTCCGTGGTGCCCAATGAAGAATGTGGTTATCCCGCCTTTTTTTAAGGGAGTGCCTATTACTTCCCTTGCTTTGCAGATGATGCGACTGAGACTTACAAAGTAAAATCATTCAGCCAATAATTGAGAATGTCTGGCCCCCTCCTGATCTTAAGTATCCCCTCTTTCTAGAGTCCATTTTCTACCACCTTTCTTGTTGAAATTTTTTTAGGAAGAAAGGGGAACTCTTATAAAGTTTTGGTGGGAATATAAACTAGTATAGCCACTATGGAAAACAGTATGGAGGTCCCTCAAAAAACTACAAATGAACCACCATATGGTCCAGCAATCCCACTGCGGGGACTGTGTCCAAAGGAAAGGAAATCATTTTACCAGAGAGATATCTGCACCCCTAAGTTTTGGGTGGTGGCTATTCAATATAGCCAAGATATGGAATCACCCCAAGAGTCTAACAATAGATGAACAGATAAAGAAAATGTGGCATATATGTATATAAAATATATATGTAACACATATATATTTATAATATATAAATATAGTGCATATATATTTAATATATAATTATAATTATAGCAACGGTCCTCATTATATATATTATATATATTACATATTACATGTATGTAATATGTAATATTATATACATTATATATATACACACATACACCCGGGAACTCTATTCAGCCCTAAAAAGGAATGAACCTGTCATTTGTGACAACATGGATGGAACCAGGGGACGTTACATTAATTGAAGTAAACTGCATGCTCTCATTCATAGGTAGAAGCTAAGAAATGTCGATCTCACAAAAGGAGAGAGAAGAGAGGATACCAGAGGCTAGGAAGGGTAGAGGGGAGGGAGAGGTGGGGAGTGATTTGTTAAAGGATACAAAATTATAGCCACATAGGAGCAGTAAATTCTAGCATTCTGTGTCACTGCAGTATCACTAGATATTAACAACAACATATAGTTTCAAACACCTAGAAGGAGGATAGTGAATCTTCCAACATGAAGAAATAATAAATTGATAAATGTCTGAGATGATAGATATACTCATCACCCTAATCTGATCACTGTACGTTTTACATATATAAAGACATCACTCTGTACCCCCTGAATGTGTACATCTGTTATTAATTTGTTAATTTTAAAATATTAAATTAAAATAAAATGAAAAGAGAAAAATATGGACACAGGGCTGTGTCAAATCTTTTACTCTCAGGAGGAGATAATCTGACTGGTCACTCCTACACAAGTCTGTCCCCAATCTATCCAGCTATTGCAAGTAAGGGAAATTTGGAAGACCCACGAACACTCTAGATGAGGTTTCCCAAGTGGAAAACCTCGAGAAACCTCATGGAGGGGGAGAGAGGGCAAACACACTGCCTATCCAACAGAACTGAAATCATAAATAGATCACACAGTTAGAGAGGAATCGTAAGGAGGCAGACTGCAATTTCTTGGACTATACATTTCTTCATAGAACAAAGATAACCATTCTAAATACTTCAGAGTCATCATGATAATGAAACTTTTCCTGACTGCCACTTCCAACACAGCCAGCTGGGACCTTTCATTGAATTTAGTTAGAGCAGATCATTTACTGTTTATCTCTTGTGAAATATGAGCCTTCTTATTACATGTTATGAGATGAGTCCTAAGAAAGATGCTTTTATTAACGCTAATGAACAATGTTCATGAGACACTTTTCCTGCATTAGAACCTGTGCTGAGCATGTCATATGCCCAGTCTCATCCAATCACCCAAACAGCCTTCTGAGGTAGCTATTCTTATCGCTTCTGGTTTACAGATGACCAAACAGACACAGGAAGTCTAGAGCAGATATTGAGGGCCACTCAGTTATTACACGGTAGAGTCAAGATGTAGACTTGGATGATTTAAGTGTTTCCGTGTCTCAGTTTTCACTATAAATTATAAGAAGATGTTTAGCAACAGTCCTCATTAAAGTTATCAGTTCATGGGGAAGTAAAAATATGTGTGAGCCTGAGTGTGCATTTGTGTGTGAATGACAGAGAGAGGGGAGAGAGAGAGAAAGGGAGGGAGGTAAGAAAGAAGAAAGGAGGCAGGTGGAGGGGCTGAAATAAAGACAGGAGAGAAAAAAAAAAAACTAGAACTAAGACTGACATTACTCATCTCATCGGTTGTTCTCCAGAAAACAAAATGCCAAGCCCGTCTCCACCCACTCATTAGTCAGCTACCAACACCAATTGGATGTGGCGTGAGTACAAGCACAGCCGTCCCACAGCTCACAGGGCAGAATGTTCTCCCAACACCCAAGGACTGGTCCCAAGGGCTGTGCCAGGGAGATTTCACTGCATTCAACCACACTGACAACTTCCAGGCTAAATTGCAACGAGGAAGAAAACACAGAGAATTAATTGTGATTGACACAGGGGAGAGAGCAAGAGTGGGCAGCAGGAGGCATAGTCAGCCAGGGTTGAATTCCCCTTTGCTGAAAAATATCCCTTGCAGTGTTACAATGTTATGCTACGGCCTCCTTCTTCAATGCGCTAGGATCAGTTCCACACCATTTTGTCTCAAGAAACACAGAATTCCAAGTCTGAGACTAATGCCTTTGTTAACACATCAGCTGAGAGGTGGCGTAAGATCAAAGATGATTCTTCTCTCCCCAAATCATGAAGTTTCTTTTAGGAGGACTGGTTAGAAAATTATCAGCACCGAGAGTCATGATCCCTGCCTTCCTAGCAAGGCTCTGTCAGGAATTTCCGTAAGACTTTCAGTAAGTCATGAACACTCTCTGGCACAAGTTTCCAGCTTGTTAAACAAATCAAAACATTTAAAAAACTCTAAATCATCCTAAGAAGCATCAGAAATTGAATTTTGGAACACGTAAAACATGGCAGTTTATTCCCGTTCTCTTACCCTCATTTCCAGCAATTGTACACTTTTTTTTCTGTACCAATGTTAACTTTTTTCTTATCCAATAAAAAACGCATTAAGTGATACGTGTATGACTTTTAAAACGTACGGCAATTGTAAAGTGGGGCATGGTTAGCACCATCTACCATTATAAATGTCACTTCCTGTCGTACAGTGCCATGTGCCACTCCGAAATTCTCAAGAGTGACTCAAAGTCAAAATCTGTCCTCATTTGCTAGGGAAAGGAAATGTCATCTCTCCTCTCTTCTGCCAGCAACAATTTCTACTACAGGAGAAAACTAGAGAGAGGTGGTGATCGTAATGACAGGCACCATGCCAGGGGGTGGGGGGTGGGGTGGGGGGGAGGGCAGGGGCGCAACATTAGAAGCCCATTTATAGAATATTTTCAAAGAAAACTCCACTTGAAAATCCCGGCCGGTCTGATATGCAGGTTCACCAGTGGAGGTGACTCTGGTTTAATGCGTGCTTGTATCAGATGAGAAGGCACAGACACATTACTCAATCCAACCGAGCTGTCTGTTTAGAAGACGCTTCAGGACTGATTAATGATACAAAGCAAAGAGGAACCACGCAGACCTTGGCTGTCAAGGTCAAACGCACAAGCTGACAGAACCGGGAGAGCCTGGGATGTCGCCCGATCTGGATTTAGACTGCCGGCCTCAAGTTTTGGCTGGAGCGGCCGGTGTGTTGTCATTCACTCTCACTTGCAGCCACACCACACACAAGATGGAGAGGCATATGGTGCGTCTCCCCCACTCGCTGGAAATGCGGGCTCTAATTTAAGCCTTAAACCTTTTGGAATTCTTTGCCAGCGAGATAAAATATATAAGCCATGATATTCTGAGCACCATATTTTGCTGCAATATGCCTCAGAGCAGCACGTGCTTCAGTAATTTTGAGGCTGGGATCAATAGCAACTAAGTCAGGGCACATCTTGGAGAGGGGGAATTGGCAGGTGTGTGTTCCCCAAAAGCAAAACTGGAAGCAAATAATAACAGTGCAATCAACCATCCATCAAGGGCATCTATGGGCCAGGCATAGTGCTGACAACTTTGTGTATATTTTTCTCACTTCGCGTTTGTAACAGCCCTATGGGGTAGGTCCTTTGATCATCCCAATTACAAAAGCTTAGAAAATTAAGTAATTTCCTCCAAGTTACCCAGTGCACTGCATGAAGCCAGGGTTCAAACCTAGGATTTCAGCACCACACAACACCACGGCTATCATCTGCTGAATAGCATCTGTTAATACACACGCTAACATCCCTCTTCAGTGTTGGTTTGGGTAAACTAACTTGGAACTCAAGGTCACTGAACTAGACATCAAGGCAAGATGCATTTATTCAAATAACTGCCTGCCATTCATTCACTTATCCAAATACTTACCGAACATCTACAGAATTTGATGGACAGGAGTACACATGGAGGACTTCACAAATACATAATTCAGTTCCACGGTACAGAGGAAAAAAAACCACACTGTACACTTAATGTTACAGCATCTATTCCCTCTGTCCTACCTTGAGCAAAAGGTAATTTTAAAAGTGCATGCACATACACCTACAAATATTTTTCCACTTAAAATTTTGTTTAAAAGCATGGTATAGCAGTTGCTTAGTGCAATACAGGAACTCTAGGAGCAAGAGTGTTCGAACCTCAATCACAACTGGGGAGAGGCAACTCTGGGGAACAGGCGAATTAAACCTCCAAGGAAATGCAACAAGCTGTCCTTTGTGGCTATTACAATTGGCACCCAGCAATGGGTTAAAATGTCTCCCAACAACTAGAGCAGGTGGGACAGTCATTTTCCTGCACTTTGAGTGCTCCCATTCCCAGGTCATCTCCCAAACTTGCAGCAGTATAACAGGTGCAGTTAGACTATGGCCCCACAGTCCTGGAGGTAGAAAGAAGGTCGGAGAACCAACATCGCCACCACCTGTCAGTCACTCTGCTTGTTTTGAGATGCCTCATCTTTCTCCCTCAGGGCCTCAAACTGCCCTTCTGTTGGGAAGGATAATGCGTACTCTTTGGAAGGAGCTGTGGGAATCCACTATGCTAAATGCACTTTTTCCCTGTGGGCAATTCAAAAATAAATAAATAAAGATAAAGGAGGGTGGTGGGATGGAAGAAGAGAGAGAAACTCCCACAAGCTAAGGCAAGGCAAGGACTCCTCCAAGTATAGTTCCCCCATACACGCATCCACTCATCCTAACACCCCTGGGGAAATGATTACTAACCCCTCACATTCCTAGCCCCACTGCAAACTCTTGCCCCAGAACAATGGGATTCCAGCTCTGAGAATATGCATTTTAGTTCATGCAAAAAGTGATTCATCATCTTCATGTGAAAATGCACACATAACCCTTCTGGATAGACTGCAATGAGTCGGGGCAGCTGAGAACTGGGTCTGTCCCTGTGCCAACAGGCAACTCTTCTTTAGTATCTTAGAAGTTTACGCTGAGTTACCAAAACAGACAGTTGTGCACTAATGCAGGACTCACAAAAAACGGTGGGTGGCTTCCTGGTGCAGACTCCAGAGCCCTGTTTCCGGTCCCTTTGCAAGCTCTGTGGGTCTGCCCGTCCTGTCAGCTTCATCCTGAACACTTACCGTATTTGGTGTTATAACATTTGCTTTGGAAACATTCAGTAAAATACCCATCTGACAGCTGCTGGTAAACAAAACAATTGCGTGACAACAGATGGAAAATGGAGCCATTCCGTGGTTTGGAATGTCGCAGGTAGTCTGCAGGGGTCATCTAAAACCACGTAGAACGCGGGAGACTCAGCATCTGTGCCAAGGTTCGTAGTGGGGCAGATAAATAAACATGTTCAAAGATTTCGGAATCGCCCGGCTTCATTTCCCTTGGCCCCGGCACATTTCCTTCCAACCTTTTATTAGCGATCCCTTAGGAAAAGAAAATCAAATGGGTCTTTTAGTCCAAGGATATCTTTGGTGACACAAAATTGATGTTTGGCTAAAAAGGAACTGTACGTGCTTCCAAGTCTCAGCCTTCGGAAAGTTGTCAGTCTGATTCGCATTTAAGGGTCGGCACTCTTGATGCCGGTGCCGTGTGCTACCTTTCACTCATCCCCACACCTCCACCTCGGACAGCGTGGTCTCATCACTTCCACGATTTCTCCCTCCACAGGTTCACAGTTTCCAGTTGAACTTATTCAGTCATTGGGAGACAATGACTGTACGGAAATCTGAGTAGGGTCAAACTACTGTACCTTGACCTCTATTTCGTTTTCTTTGTAAGTGGAGGTTTCTGGGATCACATCCCTCTTATTGCTGAAACAGGTGATACTATCAAGGAAAAGACTGATGGCCAGATTTATGAAGACAGTATTTTGGGGTTAGCCATTGTTTTTTTGCTAAAACAAAATCAATGACAAACAAATTTCTTTTCAAACTTTGAATTATTTATTGGCCTTTGAGGGAAAAAACAAATTCTTTTTCCCATGATAAAAAAGAATAAGAAAAATTGCGTGATGTATAAAAATAAATCACCCACAATCTGCCTCCTTGGGAGAGCCACTTGTTATTCACACACATACACACACACACAAGCACATATGTGTTGAAAGACTTTTTTTATGGCAAAATGAGACTAGTTCAGGTTGAACACACCCATACACATGCACACATACAAAACCGTTTACACTGGTCCTGTTGTAAGAGGTATTAGATCCAGAGAGGAATGCTGAATTTGCTCTGGGTATACTGCAAACATCTGCTAACATCACCCTAGCCTTCCCCTCCGGGCCTGCCCCACCACCCAGCTCACCATCATTTCCAAGCAGTTACCAAGCAAGGTGGGTCATGCCTCCTAAATACTGATTAAACTTACCCACTCTCTCAGTTCCCGGCAGCACCTCCTGTATTCTGATCACTATGCTGGTGGATGTGAAATTCTCCTAATTGATCTTTTTGGTGCTGTTTAGTTAGGTCTACTCCAATCTGCTCTCCAGAGATCTTCCACAGTGTGTGCGGGATCCAATCACCTCTAGTCTGGAAGTCCCCACAGAGATGGCTTAGAATATGCTGGGCAGGTTGAATCCTGTTCCCCCACCCCGGAGACAATCTGAAGCACCATCCATCCCCTCTTTCCTCTTCTGGTGGCCCAGACTAGTGTTTTTCAACCATTTTTATCTCATGGTACACTTGTGCACACTTGCAGCACACTTAAATTATGTTGACCAAACAAACGAACAACAACAAAAAAAGATTAAAAAAATATACAAAAGAGGTAAAGTCATACATTCCCCTTAGTAAAGTATCACAAGAATGGAAAACCAAACATCCCAAGTACTCAATACTAATATGAAGCCAGTAGGTGATCTAATACCGACCCACATAAGAGAAAAACTTAATTCAATTCAAGTTGGAGGGATGGGGATCAAGGGAGGGGGAATACGGGAGGAGGGAGGGGGACAGGCGTGCTCCCCCCTAATGGGCACAATGTAAGGGCAAATGGCACACCTTTTGGGTGTGGGACACAACTACAAGAGGGACTCTATATAATACATGCAAATATTATAACCTAGTTGTTTATACCCTCACATTAACCTGAAATAAATAAATAAATACACACATACATATATACACACAAGGTGGCCATAAAGTTTGTGTGCGATTTTAAATTGCACACTATTTTAAATCCCACACAAACTTTACGGCCACCCTCTCTATATCATTACTGTGCTTTGAACTTCTTTCAGAAATAATTAATGATCTTCAAAAATTTTCCCGGCATACCTAAAATCCTGCCACAGCACACTGGCCTAGACCAACGCATCTCTCCATGAAAATTCCTAATCTCACCCCAGCTCACCGCCTCTGAAATGCAGAGTGCCTCCCGGGGCTGTTTATAGGCCATTCTGTGGCGTCTATGTCTCCCCCCCGCAAAGCATCAGGGCTTTGTATGACAGAAAGCAATGGTCATGCTTTGCCCTAATTGTGCCTCCATCATGAAGTGTCTCTCTGGTGTGTGGTAGGGTCCCTCCACCTGGTCCATGATCCCCGACGCTCAGAAACATGCCCAGTGAACACCAAATCAGTACAGTGCAACTGCGTCACTGAAGAAAGACTGGAACAAACTGATCTAAATAAAGAGATCTATGGAGCATCAAAAACACCCAGTGACTTGTCAGGATCTCGAATCATGAGAGCATTAACGTGAGGACAAGATTTCCCCGAGTCAGGGCGTCGTGCACCTCTGTGCAACTCCATATTCCCCGAGTGTTCTGCTGTCAAACACGTGCAGGGGTTGCTGTTCCCATGCTGAATATAATGAAATAATTATCTTTATAAGATAACTCAGCTTCATCTCCAGACACAAACAGTGCTGTGTGGCATCCCTCTTGTGCCCTGACTTCTCCTCACACGAAACCATAATCCACCCAGATACAGCCTACGACATACAGCCACATCTCTAAACTCTACTTAAATGTGAAGCTGCAGGCCAGCTCTGGTGCTGTTCCCTGGCCTGACAATCCTCCCCACCTCTCCCCTGGCCATGTCCACCTCCATTCTCAGCCTCCACTTAAATCAAGTGACTGTCCTCACAGACCCTCACAGATGATGTCTTCATTCTCGCACCCAAGCCTCTGCGCGGAAAAGCTCCCCCTTTCCGCAGACTTCCTCTCTCTCCTTCTCTTTGCCAATTCTTATCCTCTCCTTCTTCGAACTCAGTCCAAATTCCCTTATGGAGGAAGAAAAATTATCCCACCACAGCACACTCTAAATCCTGACTCATCACTTGATGTATTTTTTGAATGAAGCAATCTCTAAAGAAGTGAATTTTAGACTGACCGTGATGAACCAATGAACTAAGAAAAGCATTTCACCACATTTTATTTCTTCGGCGTTGTTCTATCTACAAGATCTGGACAAAAAAAAAAATAATGAATGCATATAAAGATGCGATCATGTCAGAAGAAATTATTTTTCGAGTCCTTGGGGAGACTCTCCTCCTTCCATGGCAAGGAGATGGAGAAAGAATAATGCCTTGGCAATTCAAGACTGACTTTAAGCCACAGCGTTTTAGACCGGAAAGAACATGTGTGTCTTCCTGTCCCTGGCTCTAAGGAGGAAAACACACCCTGTCATGCTCTGAAAGGCACCTGTCTCCCCTGTTCTTGAAGTTGTCAAGGAAAGAAGACCCAAGTCACCTCCTATCTCCTATCTTTCATGTCCACCATCTATGCCCTTATGTAGTTTTAAAACCAAATGATTTCTATGAAATTATGATCCTTTAAACTAAAAAAACAGGAACAACTCCACAGCCTTTCTCCAAGTTTTATTTCTTTTTTTTTTTTTTTTTTT
>NW_003852439.1:12475773-12501543 GCF_000181295.1 Otolemur garnettii | reverse complement strand
CCAAGTAGCTGGGACCACAGGCGCCCGCCACAACGCCCGGCTATTTTTTTTTGGTTGCAGCCGTCATTGTTGTTTGGCGGGTCCGGGCTGGATTCAAACCCACCACCTTAGGTGTACGTGGCTGGCACCTTAGCCGGTTGAGCTATAGGCGCCGAGCCCAAGTTTTATTTCTTATAAGAAAGTAGACATTAACAATTTAGACCCACAAACATATAGGGGTAAAATGTATTCTCTTTGCAATCATCATGAGGAATTTTAAGAATGCTCAGCAGGTACTTAAAACTCAGGCCGACGGCCTCCTAAGCCCTCATTGGAGAATGTTATTTCATCGTGAACAAGGACGCAGCATTAGAGGCAGGAGGCAGGCATGGGACGGGAGAGTAAGGCTCTACTTGGAGTTCCACTATTGAATGCTCAAGTGGCCTTAACCCCTCTGAACTTCAGTTTACTTCATTGTAAAATGTAGATAGTCAGCTTATTCCCGGTATTGAACTCCTTGCAACAGGATAAGATCACCTCGAGAGTGAGCAGGAGGGAAGCCTTACTGGAATGAATTCAAGAGAGAATGGAAGAGGGAAAAAAACAATGATAGCAAATATAGGCAAGTTTTCTTTCAGAGTTTCGTCCAGGAAATCAGAGACACAGAGAGGCAGATGGAGAGGAAGTAGAGTCACAGGAGGAGTTTTTTTAATGCGGAATATATCACAGCGTGTGCATGTGGTAATGGGCGTGAGCCTGTCCTGTCTAGGTGTTGACTGCCATCTATAAGACAGAAAGTGCCAAATCTGTGTCCCCACGTCAAATCCCCTCCTCGTCTTCCCGGAGCACGGGACCGGGTATCTTTGTGACATCTCTCCTGGGGAGTCCAGTGGGCATCTCATGCTAGATACACCCCACATGACCTCCAATTCCTCCCCTCTCCCTCCCTGAGTATCGGTGCCTCTTGCAATCCACCTTGGAAATGCCGCTGCCGTGTTCTGAGTACCCACAGGCTCAGCTCTCTGTTCCATGTTCTGCAGTCAGTTCACCTCCGAGGACACTGTTTCCACCTTCGAGTACATCCAAACCCCAGGCACTTCTCACAATGCTACTCCCTGTCTCTGTTCACCATCACGGCCCATCTGGGTGGCCAGAGTGTCCCCCACCTACAGGCTACATTCCCAGCTTTCACTTCGCCCCACTTCATTCTCTACCCAACAGCCAGCATGTCCCCTTTAAAACGTGCATCTTGTCATCTTCTCAACATCCTCCCAGGGCTCCCCATCCTGCTCAAAGCAAGGCCCATAATGTGACCCTCAAAGTCCCACAGGCCTAGTCCCTTCCCACTCCCTGCCTTGCACAACACCCAAGGTCACAGAGCACCACTCTTGTCTCTCCCATGCCCCCTCCAGCAGTAGTGACCTCCCTGCTGTGAATATGACCGACAACCTGCAGCTGCTGTGCTTGCACTGGCGGTTCTGTCTGTCTGGGCTCTAACCCACGTGAATTTCTTTCTCACTACCTCCAGGTTTCTGTGCAAATGTAACATGTCAGAGATGCATCCCCAGACCCTCTCTTATATGAGACAGCACTTCTCCTTACCTCCTTTTATTCTTCTTCATGGCAATTAGCTATCTAAACATCACGTGTCATTTGTTTTTTCCATATATTGTCCAGGTTCTCGTAGCCCATCCCAAATCCAGTAGAACATAAGTTTATTGAGAGAAAGAATTTTTCCTCATGCTATACACAGAGGGTGCCAAAAAAAGTATACATGTTTTTTGAAAGGAAAAATATCTGTATTAAAATTGTAATACTCAAGTCAGGTTGAGTTCTGCAGTTATGAAAGATAACAAGATACAAAAAACACGATAAGAAATGTGATCAGTATGTACTCGGTATTGCAATTTGAATGCTGTTTTTCCCTTTCTTAAAATATGTATGCATTTTTTTTTACACCTTCTGTATTTAGTTTCTGAAAGACTGCCTAGAATTAAGTAAGTGCTCAAAAATATTTGTCAATGAATTAATATATATAATCTGACATTTCTGGGTTTCCTTTCTTCTACCTCATATATATATGTATAGTATAATACATATTATTATACTAATAAATTATATAAACAGATTTCAATGAAATAATCTATTACAAAGCTAATAACACTATATCGACAGGTTCATTCAAATCTTTAGAATTCATTCTATTTTTCATTAAAAAAGAAAATTGTGTAAAAATAGTACTTCACTGTATTCTTATATATTTTAGTAAGAGCATAAAGGAAATAAGTTAAAGGTATATACTATTCAACTACAGCCTTTCCTAAATGTCCATAGGTGGTCAAAATACACAATATAATCAGCCTTTGTTGCAGAAAATACTATTTTATAGCACATTTAAAATCACACAATGTTATATAGGTAAAAATGAGTTGGAACAACGTATATGTCTAACAATAGAGGAAATGGGTAAGTAAACATCAGATTGATTCCATACAAAGTTATATAGCAGTCAAAATAGTAATTAGAATAAGAATGCAGAGGGGAAGGGGGAGAAAAAAAGAATAAGAATTAGACATAAGAAGAACATGTGTGTGCTGAGAAAGAGAATAAAAAGAATGCATAGTACCCACTGCATTATATAAATACATATCCATAAAGAAAGCAGGCATGCATCAAAAATAATCTTGGTGAAATTATAAGTGATTTTTTAAGGGACTTTGGTATATAGTATTATTTATGTCAACTATGAATTCATCATTCTGTGAAAGTGTCAGAGGATACAGTGAAGTTGGGGGGAAATTCCACTAAATCAAAAGCTGATGACTATTTTCAGCTTCTACTCTTCCAATAACACACTTAAAGGAACACATCTTAAAGTATTCACTATCTCTGTGTCCCAGTTTTCTTTTCCAGAGAATAAGGTTAATAATCTGAGGGGATCTCCAAAGAACAAGAATGGCAAGGCCAATCAATGTGCTATGTTCATCAAATGTTTACACTGGTATCTTCCTGAGCACACAGGAATACCGCATTCTGTGGGACCATGTGGCTGAGTTCTAGCTCATGCACTACGATCAGAAATGATAGAAAACGCTTTCAGGAAACATTCCACATAATTGCCAGTGATCTCTGCCCCTAGCCATGGAGCTTGAACAAAAATATTTCTAGATGATATTGCCTCAGCTGGAAGGAGCCCACACACAGAGAGAAACCAATTCTCATCAGACTATGATGGATGCAAGAGGTAAATCTTGTGAGACATTGCTAAGATTCTGCGGGTTAATTACAAGCAGCTAGAGTTGCCTATCCTAATAGAATCAGATTATGTTGTTTTATAGAACTATGGAAAAACTTTGAGGAAAATCTCAAATAGTCCCAAATGAGAGCTCTAATATAAATTTGTGGTGAGCCTCCCAGTCATGGAGGAACGAACAGATGTATCAACCATGAGTATTGTTTTTAAATAAGTTTTCCCAATGCATTGTACCCTTTGCAGAATGCCAGGATGCAAATAAAGGTTGAAACAGACTGGGACTACCAGCTGCAGCTGAATGAGGAGGTCGGTAAATCCTCTCTCCAAAAAAGAATGATGAATCTGGCCACAACTGACCTTCCAAAAAAAAAACATTCAGTATTCTAAAAATCAGCCAAAGCAATTCAATAATCTGAGACGCACTTACATAAAAAACTACTAGACTTCAGGTAAGAATAATAAGAATGTCTAGGGTGCTAGGAGGAGGCTCCATCCCTAGCTATCATGGAGGCTCTGCCTGGTTGGGGCAAGCTATGATTCTTGGCAGCCTGGTTGCCATGGTCATAAAAGGCTCACTTAATTTGGAGTGAAGGGCAACTAATATATCCAGCAGCATCCTTGTTAGGAGTGAAATTCTCAATAGTGGGAAACTGGGGAGATCCAATGGCTTTTTTAGCCTGAATATTCCCAGTTGAGCCTGTGCACATGTTCAGAAGAGACCAGAGAGGGACAAGCTATCCACACACCCTTGATTAATGCAGAGGCAGTACAGCAGATGCAGAGGTGATGCAAAAGGGCCCAGCAGAATCTAAATACGTGGGAAGACTTTACAATGGAATGAACTATGAATGTACTTCCCTACACACGCACAGACCCATCAACAGAGGACAGGGGCTGAAGACAGCCTTAGCTGATTTTTTTGGCTGGTCATTAAACCACACAGATATGTGTGGCCATAAAGTTCGTGTACAATTTTAAATTATTTTAAATTGCACACGAACTTTTTCGCCACACCGTATAGAAGAGACCCTTGGGAAACCAAGATGAAAAACAAAAGAAGAAGAACAATAACAACAAAAACTGAGATATCAGTGGCCACATGTCATGGAGGAAACAGATTTCACAGCTTTACCCCAGGCAAGTTTATAAACAAACAAACAAAATATAATAAAACCAGAAACAATGATAATGTGAGGACAATCAGAATTCAGACTTACTACAATGTCATTGATCTAATTTTCAATGCATGCACATAATAAGAAATTATGAACAGTATTGAGAGAAAAAAATAAGTCAAAAGACCAAGAGAGCATCATGGAAATTGCAAAAAGCAAACAACTCATCAGGTATAAGCTGCCTTCAATAAGAAAGACAGCTGATTTGCCATCAGAAACCATGGAGGCCTGAAGACAGTAGGATAGCATGTTTAAAATGCTGAAAGAAAATTATCAGTCAAGATTAAAACAATCCCCTAGAAACAAAAACTTGGGAGGAAAAAAATCACTAATAGCCCTCCCTGCCTTACAAGAAATACCAAAGAGAGTCCTTCAGCTCTAACAAAAAGGACATGAAACAGTCAAGTCAAATGCACATGAAGAAAGGCAACTATATATATAAATATAGAAGACAGAATAAATGTACTTTTGTTTATAATTTTTTTATCTTATCTGCTTTTAAAGCCAACTGCACAAAAGAATAACTAAAAATTTCTTAAGGCACTATAAACTATAAAGATGTAATTTGAATACCAATTAATAGCCCAAATAGGGAGTAGGAGACAGAGCTACATAGGAGAAGTTATTTTATATGATGTGTGTTAAGTTGGTATTAATCCCAACTAGATTGGCAGAATAAATTAAAAAAATCATGATTCAGGCTTGGCACCTATAGCTCAGCAGCTAGGGCACCAGCCACATTCATTGGAGCTGGCAGGTTTGAACTCAGCCCGGGTCTGCCAAACAATAATGACAAATACAACAAAAAAATAGCTGGACGTTGTGGCGGGCACCTGTAGTCTCAGCTACTTGGGAGGCTGAAGCAAAAGAATTGCTTAAGCCCAAGAGTTTGAGGTTGCTATGAGCTGTGACACCACAGCACTCTACTAAGAGCGACACAGTGAGAATGTCTATTATTAATAATAATCATGATTCACTGGGCACAGTGGCTGGTGTCTACAGTCCAGCACTTTTGGAGGCCAAGGTGGAAGGATCAATTGAAGCCAGAGTTCAAGACAAGCCCAAGCAAGAGTAAAAGCCCATCTCTATCAAAAAATAGGGAAAAAATTAACGGGGTGTGGTGGCAGGTGCCTGTACTTCCAGCTACTTGGGAGGTTGAGGCAGGAGGCTCACTTGAGCCCAGGAGTTTGAGGTTTCTAGGAGTTATGATGATGCCACTGCACTCTAGCCTGTTTAACAGAACAAGACCCTATCTCAAAAAAAGGAAAATCATGATTCAACTATGTTCTATCAATAAAAAACACAGTTGGCTTGGCGCCTGTGGATCAAGTGGCTAAGGTGCCAGCCACATACACCTGAGGTGGCACGTTCAAATCCAGCTCGGGCCTGCCAAACAACAATGACAGCTGCAACCAAAAAATAGCCGAGCACTGTGGTGGGCACCTGTGGTCCCAAGTACTTGGGAGACTGAGGCAGGAGACTCGTATGAGCCCAGGAGTTGGAGGTTGCTGTGAGCTGTGATGCCATGGCACTCTACCCAGGGGGACAGCTTGAGGCTCTGTCTCAAAATAAATAAATAAATAAATTAATTAATTAATTAAATAAAATACACAGTTTAGATTCAGAGAAACAAGTTGTTGAAAATAACGCCATGGAAAAAGGCATACCATGAAAACAGCAACCAAAAGTGAGCTGGAGTGGTTACATAAATATCAGGAAAATTAGACTGTAAGATTAAACAAGTATTACTAGAGACAAAGAAGAACATTTTATAAAGTTTTACATAATAACATAAGAGCCAATCGATCAATAATGATTATACACATACATGTACACATAGATGCACCTACCAACAAAGTCTCAAAAGATGGGAGCAAAAACTGCCAAAATTAAAGGGAGGAACAGACATTTCAGCAATAGTAAAGACTTCAATATGACACTTTCAATAATGCATAGAACAACCACAGAGATGGTCAACAAGGAAAGAGAAGATTTAAACAACATCATCAACTAAAACGACCTAATAGAGATCTGTCTAGAGAACCCTCCACGTAATGGCAGAAAACACATTCTTCCAAAATATGCATAGAGCATTCCCTGAAATAGATAGTACTTTAGGCTGTGAAATAGTCACAATAAATTTAAAAGAATAGCACTTACATAAAAGATGTTCTCCAATCACAATGAAATAAATGAGGAGTCAATAAGGAAAGGAAATTGATGAAATTCAGAAATGTGTAGAAATTGAGCAACATACTCCAAAATAACCAAAAGGTCAAAACTTACATCATAATAGAAACTAGAAAAGATGTTGAGATGAATGAAAACAAACACACTTATCAAAAGTTATGGGCTGCAGTAAAAGCAATGATTAAAGGGAAGTTGTATCTGTGAACATCTGGATGAGAAAGAAAAAATATTTCCAATCCATAATCTCCTTCTTCAACTGAAGAAGCCAGAAAAAGAAGAGCAAAATAAATCTCAAGTAAGTAGAAGAGAAGAATGCATAAAGACAGAAATAAATGAAACTGGAAAGAGAAAAACAGAAAATAAACAAAACTAAACGTTGATTGTTTGAAAAGATCAATAAAAACGGACATTTTTGACTAGAATGATCACGAAAAAGAAAAGAGAGAAAACTCAAGTTACTGAAATCAGAAATTAAAGAGGGGACATTCCTACCAACTTTATAGAAACAGGAGTTGTAAAGGTATATTGTAGGCAATTGTAGGTCCAAAAATTATATAACTTAGATAAAATAGGAAAAATATGAGAAAAATAGATACTATCAACACTTCCAGAGGAAACAGAAAATCTAAATAGACCTATACCAAGCAAAAATATTGAATCAGTAATCATAAAACTTCCCATAAAGAAAACCCCAGACCCAGATGGCTCTGCCACAGTAAATTTTACTAAAATTTCAAAGTGGAATTGACACAAATACTTCTAAATCTCTTCCAAAAGCAGAGAAGAGGAAGGAACATGAGGCCAAGATTTTATCCCAAAATCAAAACCAGACAAAAAAGGCAAAAGAAAAGTATGCTACCAACCAACACCCCTTATGATGATAGATGCAAAAATTCTCAAGACACTAGCAATCAAATTCAGCAACATATAATGTCATATGTTGGTTAAGCCATGACATTTTTAATCAATGAATGTAATAGGTCTTAACGATAAAATGAAACACAGAACTGCATGATCATCCTAACAGATGCAGAAGAAGTTGACAAAAGCTAAGACCTTTTAATGACAAGAAACAATATAAACAAAGAAAAATCCTTCAACAATCTGGGGAGTACAAGGGAACTACCTCGCCTCTGTAAAGGACATCTACAAAAAACTACAGCTGGTATCACACTAAATGGGGAAGCCCAAGCTGCTTCCAGATTCCTGACCCACAGAAACTATGAAAGATGATAAATGTTTTTGTTTTGATATGCCAAGTTTGTGGCTAATTTTCTTTGTAATAATAATGGATATATGAAAATACTATCAATAATGACAGCAACAGTAATGAAGGGGAAGGAGGATGAGAGGCAGCCGCAGACATGGGACTGGTGGTGGTTGATGTTGCTGGTGGGACTGGAACACAAGCGGCTGACAGGTCACAGCCTCCATGCCAGTAGGACTCTGAGTCCAGACTCTAGAATGTGACACGCTGGAGCCCAGCACCCAGAAGATGGCCCGTGTTCAAATCACCAGAGGGTCCTAACAGGGGTCAAGTCTCTAGACCTTAGATTCCCCCTAAGACCAGAGGACTAAGCCTAACTCGAAAGATCGAATGACCCCAACTGTGGACACAGGTGACATGCGGAGAGGGAACCAGGATGTAGCTTCCCAGAAAGTGAAGCAGGAGAACCATTGAAAGTGATACCTATTCTCAAGAAAACACTTGCATCACAACCACAGGCTTGAAAGGAGCAAACAACCTCGGCAAGTCTCCACCTACTGGTGAAGGGATGCACAACAGTGGCCTTAAGGGCTCCTGGTTGACCTGGGTTCCTAGATGATGCCCACATGCGTCCTCCCCGCAGTAAGATGGCTCTTCTTCCAGCACATCTCACCTGAGCTCACCTATGGTCTCCAGCTGGCTTGTTGGGGAGTGTACGTTTGTTCTTCAGTCATTCCCGATTTGACCAATTAATCTTCCGAGTAAGGTACTTTAGGGCCTAGTTGGTTGTTGGTTTTGTCTTCCGTAGAGGAGAGTGTCCAGCTCTAGGAGCTGAGGGTGCTTAAGGCAGAAAATGCCAATCTACAGGGCGTCCCAGAGGTTGCCCCTCAAATCACCGTAAAAGGGAAAATGAAATAACTAAATGTGTCTTTCTTTACAATATGTTCATTACAAAATATTTACAAAATGGTCTCTACATGTTGGCCACCTCTTTGTAAAATGTCTAATGAATATCTTGTAAATGAAGGTGATGTAGCGACAATTTTTCATTTTCCCTGTGTATGGCCACTTTAGGGGTCAACGTTGGGAAACTCTGGATATCTACTTTATCTTCATTCACAAGCAAAAATAGCCAAGCCATTGCTAAAGAAATCAGATAGATTTGGGAGTTATGAAAGTAAACACAGATACTTTAATTCGGACATAACCAACTACCGAAATGCAAGGCTTCAAGAGGTAGATGAGAAGATAAATGAGATATCCTGCAGAATCATCCCAGCACCAGGATTCTAGATTCAGTGACCATCCCAGGGTCAATACAAGGGTGAGTGAAATAAGCTCATTCTCTCTTGTGCATGCTTTTAAAACATGCTTTTCTTCACAGCAAGCCATCCGTAGTGGGAATTCTAAACATATTTGGAAAATAATAAATAATTATCAGAGTCTATAGAGACGGGAAGCAGCGAAAGGTAAACAAGATAGAGTGACTTCTATAAACCACGGACAAGGTCACAGGCTGGTCTTCAGAGTTCCAGGACCGCGACCAAATACTCACAATACTCTTCTTTTTGTTAGTTAGGAATCAATCAATGTATTGAGGGGGAGAAATAAGATCCTGAAACATTAATGCCTCAAAACCAAGTTCATTTAAAGTTCTAGATTTTAATATGAGTTAAGTATCCAAAATGTTAAATGGCTCCATCTTCAGGATAAATGTGAAAAAGCTCTTTTTTTCTTTCTTTCTTTTTTTTTTTTTTTTGTAGCCCTGAAAATGCAGGAGCTATTTCAAGTCCTTCCTGAATTAGATGGATGTAGCTGTGGCCTCAAATCCCCATGGCTGTAGCAATTGGAGCCGCACAATCAATTTTGCCTGTGAACAGGGTCCACAATGAGTCCGAAAGTCTCCTTAACCGATTATGTGCTCGGGTGTACTCATTCGTAATTCAAACTCTCATGATATTCAAAATACTGGTGAGTAAAGTAATGCTTTCTCTCCAAGGGCTCCCGTCAAGTCCTTCCCTAAGTGTTCACCCGAGCATCTTTATATCGTATTGGGATGACAGTGAGGGAGACAGGTCTTGTTTTCCTCTTTATATGGGAGAAAAAACAGCACAGAAGTCTACCTCCCTCCATTATTTTATAAGGCACTCACTGAACTTAAATATGATGCATATTTGTTAAGGAACCAGATGAAGATTATCAAGCAATTCTATTCACATGATATTTTAAGAAGATTAAAAGCACCCAGACCGTCCTATCTACTCCTAAAAAAAAGATCACAAACCAATAGTGCAATGTGAAAAACATCAAGTTAGGGCTGAGAAGTACATAAATAAACTGATCAGGACTGCAGACTTCAGAGAGAAGAGGAAGTTGGGGTAGGAGGCAAAGGGAGAAGGAATCAAGACCGGCAGAAAAAGAAAAGGCTATTGAATTTTAGGCAGTGGATGAGTGGAACGGTGGCAGAGGGCAGGGAACAGAGCTGATTCCAAAGAAAACAAGAAACGAGATTCAGCTGTTTACTTCTATAATCAGGAAAGGAAACCCACATTGATAAAATCACTAATAACCCAAAATACGGTATTTCCTAGTTCTTTATTATGACTATTGTGTTATTTTCAACCGCTGCAATAAATAAATGGGTGCAGACAGAGGTCAATACATCTCCACTAGTTGCCACCATTTATAAGGTTTAATTAAAACAACAATGACAGATTGAACCACTCTGTGCCAGGCACTGAGGCCACCCCAGTAAGCAGAATCAGTTTGCAGCCTGTTCTCAGGGTGACCAAAGCATACATGAATGCCAACTGCTTGTTGGGACAAAGTTAGGATAGAAGCAAGCTTGCCCCCAGTAAGGACACAAGTGCCTCATAAACATATAACACAATTCTCCATTTATTTAAAAAAAAAAAGAAGAATATATGTTTATCTGGTTTTAGCTGCTAACCAATGCAATATCTTGGTCAGATTGGTAAAGAAAGAAAATGATCTAACAATTTCTATTAGCAAATAATAACATTAACAAAAATCATCATTGTAGTTAACATGTATTAAGCTTTTACCACGTCTTAGACACCAGGCTTTTGGCTTACAAACACAACATCATTTAATCCCCACCATGACTCTTTGAGGAGACCCAGCATGGTGGCTCACACCTGCAATCCTAGCACTCTGGGAGGCTGAGGTGTAAACTGCTTGAGCTCAGGAGTTCATCACCAGCCTGAGCAAGAGGGAGACCCCATATCTACTACAAAAAAGGTGTGATTGCAGATGCCTGTAGTGCCAGAGACTCGGGAGACTAAGGCAAGAGGGATTGCTTGAGCCCAGGAATTTGACATCGATAAGGTGACACCACAGCGCTCTGCCCAGGCGTACAGAGTAGGACTCAAAACAACAAAACACTCTTTGAGGTTAGGTGCCCCTGTCACAAATGGGTAACTAAATTACACAATCACCTGCAGTAATTTGGAGCTGAGATTAGAACCAGGCCCTCTTGACTGGAGAAATTTCACCCTTCACCACAAAACAAGAAGTTTCCCCCCCACCCCCCTGACTGGAATCCCCTGGGAAGCTTAGGGCAGGGGGACATCAATACCTAGAGCAAGTTCCCGTACCTGTGACATCAGAATGGTTTTTGTGTTATCCTAGGTGCTTCTATAATAATCTGCAGTGAAGGCTGGGGACCTCTGCATTAGGCATCTTCTCTCCCCAGCACATCACTGGTCAGGGTCTGGTTGTCCCCACATGTGTTTTCCTCTTACTGAGACAGGAGTCAGAGCCCCTGCAGGCAGGCAGGAAGGGGCAGAGAAGCCCAACAGGACAAGAAAGTCACAAGAATGTGAAGACACTTAGCTAAGATCCACTAGGGACCCTTGGATTCTATTACTAAGCCATAACACCTTTACCTAAGGTAAAAGGGGAATTCCTAGAATTGGGAAGAATGCCTGGTGACAGCAACAGTGTCCCTAATGGAACTACCCTCATTAACAATAAATATCTCACCCGTCAGCCCCACGACAATAATGGCAACTCCCGGAAGTTACCCTGTAAGGTCAAGAAAGGGGTCTCGATTCTGGGAATTTTCATCCTTTTTCCAGAAAAATCCATGACTATTCCACCCCCAGCTGAGAAGATTATTAGGGAGTAGTGTATAAGGGCAGACCCAAACCCCTGGGTGACACTGTTCTTTATTGGACTGGCTGCTCTCCATCATCTTTGAGAGGGGACTGTACTTTCTACACTCTGTCTTTAATACATTTCTTTGCTTCAAGTGTGTTCAAATTCTTTCTTGCACTGAGGTCAAGAACCCTCCCTGCTGGCATGGGTGGTAGCCTGTGCTGTATTGTTGCCACTAAGAGGGTGCTCCCTGAAGCCTGCAGACCAGCAGCAGGAGGGGGCACTAATCAGAAATGCAGACTCTCAGGCCTCATGCCCCACTGAATCACAATCTATACTGTATTCAGACCCCCCACACACTTTAATTCAAAGACTACTTTAATGTGTACTTTTGGAGAGGACATACTCCTTCCTCCAGCTGTTCATAGATGCTATGAACAACCAAAGCAAGTAAAGACAACCACCTTCGCCGCCCACCCTTTCCCTGCCCACCCCCTGCAGAGAAGCCCACCCCACCACAGATTCTGCGGCCAAACACATCGAGGACCAACCAGATTAAACAAAGTTAAATCACTTTCTCTATTCCAAGCTCTAGCAGAAACTATAATGTTAAAACACTGATGTGTATTATAAATCTCCAAGAGGAGAAGGTTCCCAAATATTTATGACTGGAGTACCCTGTAACTCAGAACTCCTATTAACATCTTTCGCAGACAATGTGTTCCCAGGGACGTATTATGGAAAATGTTTATCCAAAAGAGACCATCTTTTTTCTTGCCTCAATGGCTACCCTTTCTCATAGCGAGGTTCTGGCTATTTGCTTACAGATGTGAGTATGAGCTGTAGCCACAGAGTCATGGTAAACCTTTATGAACCATTCAGTATGTGCATCAGACGTGGTTCCAAGCGCTTACACTGTGGCAACTCATTCTATCCTCCTAACAACTCTGTTAGATAGGGAGGGTTTGTATTACCAGTTCATACGGAAAAAACTGAGGAACAGATAGATGACTTTGACAGCTTCCCCAAGGTCACAGCACTAGTAAATTGGTAGATACAGGACTTTAAACTCTGGCCATCTGACTCCAAAGCTTCCCTTGTAAGGGCTAGACTATTGGAAAAGGCATCAAATTACCTCTCAGCTATTCTCAAAGGCATCCTTAGATTGGCCCATAGAGTGAGTTTAGCTGATCAGTCTGAATTTATAGCCAAAAGATCCAAACAGATGCAAAAATCCTGGCTCCTGCACCCTTTTCCTCATTCTTTAGGTGCTGAAAATTCAAATCATTGCTTGAAGGGAACGGTGCATTAGGCAGACCCCAGTGCTGGAGTTACTGTGTTGACATTCTCACCCTCGTATTCTTCACATGAGACCCATGCCTTGCTTTCTCATAGTGCAAAACAGTAAGGACCGGGCAGTACTGACCTTCCCCGCTCTCCACCACTTAGTCTGAAACAAAAAACATCATCAAATCCAAGGAATCCAGGCAAAGTGTCCAACAAGGTAAGGCCAATGCAGGACCACAGCTATGGAGCATATGACAAGGGGACCAGTCAAATCTGTCAAGTGTAGAACATAGATGTTTTGGCACAATCATCAAGTAAATGAGGTGAAAGCTATGTTGATTGGTTTGATCTAATCACGTCAGATTGAATTTAAAAAATCAGCATATTGTACCCCACATATGCATGAAAGTATTCATGATCTATGTGTATTTGACTTAATAAAAAAAAAAAAAGACCAAAAAAAAAAAAGTTGGAAAATTCCAGTGACTTGTGTCCTCAACTATAGGTTGACGAACTCAGGTGAAGAAGAAACAAAAGCCTGGTGTCTCGGGAGCTCCCTCCTACAGTGTTGAGAACTTGGGATATTTTTAAAGTTCCCCACAGTTTGGGGATCACTGGAAGTACTTGGGGGAAGGTTAATAACTTAAAAAAAAAGACAGATCTCCCTTCAGAAAAGAAAGACCTACATAATTAGTAAAAATAGACCCCAACATGAGAAGTAGTTAAGGTCCAGTCCATGCAAATAAATAACTCTGCCTCCTTGCCCTGAAGTAGGAAGAATGGATTTGAGCAGCCACAGGGTAAGCACCTTGAAAGAATATTCACCAGTGAGCAGGCCTCTTAGTGTTCTGTTTCGTTTTTAATTTCCCTTTGAGTGGTGAGAATGTGCCTGCAAATAACAGGAAACGCCAACCACGGTCTCATCCACCTGCCACGTATCCTGCTATGCACTTTAAAGACACCGAGTCTTTCAACACTCACAGTTCATTCCCTTGGCAAATATTTGAGGGCTTACTTTGTGCCAAGCACTATCCCGGGTGCTGGCAGTTATAAAAGACAGAATAATGCCCGTCACTCCCCGCAAAACATAGCCAGGTCCTAATCCCTGGAACCTGTGATCATGTTAAACAAAAAGGGACTTGGCAGATGTGGCTAAGTTAAGGCTCTTGAGGTGGGCAGATCTTTTCTTAATTATCCAGGTGGGCCTGCTGTAACCACATGGGGTCCTTAAAAATTGAGCACTCTTCTGTGCCATGGTCAGAGAGAGCTGTGACTGCTGAGAAAGGGACAGACAGATGGTATGTCCCTGGCTTTGGAGATGGATGAATGGGGCCTGAGCCAAGGCATAAACCTTGAGAAGCTGGAAAAGGAGAGGAAATGCATTGTCCCCTGAAGCCTTAGCAGAGGAAAGCAGCCCTGTTGTCACCTTGGCCTTGGTGGTTGCCTGTGAGGCCTGTGTTGGACTTCTGACCTCTCAAAATTGTAAAGGAATAAGTCTGGGTTGTTTTAGCCGACACGTTTGCAACAATTTGTTACAGCAGCAATAAAATAAGAATATGACTCAAGGAAGAAAAAAAAAAAGCCCCTCTCTCACAGAGCTTACATTCTAACCAAGCATTCTCCAAACATTACCCTGGTTTTGAAGAACAGCAAACAGGTCTAGGATGGTTAAACAACTGCACTAAGTTTAGACAGCTGAAAACCCAGAGAGACAGAGACAGAACCTGAACCTGAAGTCCAACTCGAAGGCTGTCCTGTCTGATGGCTCCACATCACATACCCCAAACAGCCTGCGAGAGCCTGCCTACTACACTAGGGGAAGTAGGGTGGCCCGAGGCACCCCCACAAGGGCATTGGGGGGGGTGGTAGATAGTTAGGAAAGATAGAAATTGATTGCACGTGGCAGATGGGGCGAATGTTTGGCCTCAGAGCTCACCTTCCCCTGGGCTTCCCGTACCTGTTCCTGCTCTCCTTCACTCCCACCAGAGCAAAGTGAAGAAGAAGAGGTTGCATCTCCCTGTTTCCCAAGGACAACTCTCTGCACACATGGCCGCGAGGGTTCTCTTAGCTCACGGGCTCCCAGTCAACGCACTGTCTTCTGGGCCCTGCTCTCCATCCACAACGCAGTGTGGCAGGCACCCTCCACCCTGCACCTCCCACCTGCTTCGGTGCCTAGCACCTCTACCTTATCTCATGGGCATGCAGCAACTCTGCTATTGCAAAGAATAGCCACTCTTTTTCAGAATTTCCATGAGCTATTTATGCTTTAGACTAGGCCGAGACCTAGTACCTCGGTATCCTTTCTCCTCCAGCTCCCGAGCTTCCGGCACTATACCACGTGTTTTATGGCAAGACACTTTGAGAAGCCCTCTGAATCTAACTGCTGGCCAAACATCCCACCAACAGCCGGTGATGTTTCTAAGTTTCCCCTACCGAGCTACTACACAGACAAGACATACTTCTGGAGATTTGGTCCATGGTTATAATGGAGGCAGCTCTCTAAATGAGGTCTTGACCTTTCGTAGATTGGAGGCAGAAAGAATTGTAAGCAAACTAAACACTCAACAGCACGTGATGCTTTAAATACATGGCAGAGGAGCTGGACTAGGAAGCTTGGAAATGCACTTGGTACTCTCCCCCCCCCTTCTCTGCTCTCCCTCTCTCTCTTCTCTTCTCCACTCTCTCTTCATCTCTCTCCTCTTTTCTCTCTTCTTTTTCTCTCCTCCTTGGTGCTGCTCTGCAGCCTCCCTCTCCATCAATAAAGACCTTTCGTACAAAAGAAAAAAAAAGAAAGAAAAATTAAAATGGACTTTGTAGGTAGATATGCTGACATGGGAGATGTTCATGATATGTGTTGCCGTAAGGATTAGAAAACTCTCTGAACTATCGCCAAATAATCCCATACATTTTTCCTACTGTACATGCAACCACAGACAGAAAGGGAGAAAAACAGAGAAACCTTAAAAATCTCCACATCATCATTAATTCATGTAGCATCCTAAGTGCCAATATTAGGGCATTTATTTTATTGGTACTTTTTGTAATCGACAAACTATATTGGATCTATAATGCAATCAACAAACACTCCTACTTGGAGCACCTCCCACCAACTAGGTCTAACGTTGCATAGAAGGGACTCAGAGGAGAGGAGCCTGCAATCCCTCGGTGACCTTATTAACTCCTTCCTTCAGTAGCTATTTATTACGGCTTGATTACACACTGAGCACCGGGGCAGGAGCTGCAGAAAGGGCAGGGGAAAGGCAGACTTGGCTCTCTGCAGGCTGAACAGCCCTGGGGAAAGAAAATAAGCAAATGTCTAACACAGGATACGCGCACCAGTGTCGAAGTCTCTCTCAGCATCTCACTGACTTCAACCTCATAATGGCATCACCCCGAACACCCTGGCCTGGCATCTGTTTTAGGAGCCTCCTTCTCCACCTCAGCCGCCCACCACCTCTCTAAAGTCTTCCATTTGTAAGAATTTGAACTCTGAAATTGCCTTCTCTCTCCACACGTCCTCATCTTTCAGAGTGATTCCAGGTCTACGCAGGTTTAGTTAGAGCCTGTTTGATCTCCCATATCTGCTAAGTCCCCTCTACACTGTCACTGCAGGAACAGCCACAGCTAGGACTACTCTGCTCATAACAGAATGTTGAATTCCCAAGTACGTAAAACAGAACCCCAAATTGCATGCCAGGTAGCCCAGGTGTACACAACAGAAAAGCTTTAACCTCTGACAACACCCAGAACCAATGGATCTCTACTTCTTCACCAAGGAGACCAGGCCATGACCAGAAACTGAATGCCTGAACTCTCAGGGTCCATTGGCCTAGAAGACTCAGGCCTAAAATCTGCCACAATGTAGTTTTCCATAAATGGCCAAATTTGAAGCCTTCCAGTGACACTCTGCCGAGCCAACATTCCTAAATCCTTTCCCCTGCCCTCTGAGCCCATAAACCTGCCCCAGCTTCTAAATCAGATTAGAGCCTGCTCCTGTCTCCTTTTTGACTGATTTAGAAATAAAGCCCTTTTCTCCAGTGCCACATAGTACTGGCTTCTGTGTTCATCAGGCAATGCGTTCATTTACTTGATCACACCACCTCGACGGCCTCAGAGCTAAAGGTCAGCTGCATTAATCACATTTTCCTATAATCCATGACCCCGAGACCAGGGGTCCCCTCAGCATTGCTAATCGGCCTGAGTCATCCCTTCTGTCGATTTTCCTACAAATATGAATGTGGAAAAATGAAATGAAGAATGTGCTTTATACGAGGCCTGTGACAAAATCAGCAGGTCTCCTCTGCTGTTGAGGCACTTTCCCCCGACTCTGAGTCTGCGCTGCGGCAGTTCCAGAACTTCTCTCTTACGGAGACCTCGTTCCTGCTCTTGCCTCCCCACGCAGATGCCTCAGCCACCTTCCCTTCACTAACATCATCAAGGTCATTGGACCCCAGAGAGAATCCATGGAGACAGAGTCAGAAAAGGGAAAGAAGTGAAAAGACCAGTGAAAACGAAGAATGCTGGGCACAGTGAGATCAGACTCTGCAGTTAAACGCTGATCCTTCTAATACTGAACACTCTCTGCAAAGAAAGGGCCCTCTCCCCCACCGGGAGTGACAGGTGAGAGAAACAGCACACACAGGTGTAGTTATCAGGAAGACACAAAGTCTCAGCAGCCATCTCAGTTCCAGAAAGATAAAAATATCGATTGTTATCTCTTATCTGACAGGTCCTCTGATGGGCAATTTTACACGTCATCTGTAATGATCAAAACCCCTTTCCAAGGTTGCATTGCTATACCCTTGTTATGATCATGCAACTCTGCTCAAGTCAGGAGTTTGCATGTAACCGACATGGTTGGGAGCCAAACTATGAACTCTACCCTGTCCAGCCCCACCTAAAAGACATGACCTCTTCCCTGAGCTGTCTAATATTTCATCTAGAAGGAGAAAAATAAGCAGACATTGAAAACAATTGCTACAGGTAACCCTTGGAAAAAATCCCCCAGTGGGACCCGAAACCTTCTGCACCGTGCATGATTTCTTTTTCCCTTCTCATGTGAACAGATTAAACTAATAGATTATGAGCATTATTCTTAAGCAACATATATCAGGGTTGATGTGAGCCTGTTCTTGAAAGATAAGCCGCATATCAGCACTGAGGGAAAATGAATTAAAATGCAAATCTGAGTGTGCCCCCATTGTTAGGCTAGCTTTAATAGATATGTCTTCCTGAATACATCACAGACCCAACTGTCAGTTTGCATCCCAAATAAAGCAAAACCAAGCGCTTGTGGCATTTCGCTTAGGTTAAAGTTTATAATTGGATTTTGCCATGGGTGGAGTTTATAATAGACCTTCACCTGGACCCATAATCTTTGCCTCGTGTGGCCAGGCAAAAGAGAAAAGGACAAAACAACTTCCCTTCCAGCCCATCCTCGAGGGGTGGTTTGACTAAGCACCTTCTCTGTAAGGTGGATGGGCGCCTACACCCTCTGCTCCTCAATCCCTAAGGGCACATCACCACTCAGGGCCCCAGAACCCTGCCCCTGACTGATAGGAGTCCCCCTTCCGTCAAACTTCTGACAAAAGTGACATCAAGAACTAAAGGTTACCTGGGCACTGCACTTAACTGTGACTAAAGGGGGCCAGGCACGGTGGTTCACACCTGTAATCCCAGCACTCTGGGAGGATAAGGAAGGAGGACCACTTGAGCTCAGGAGTTGGAAACCAGCCTGAGCAAGAGCAGGACCCCTATCTCTACTACAAAAATTTAAAAGTAGAAAAACTAGCCAGGTGTTCTGGCAGGTGCCTGTAATCCCAGCTCCTCAGTAGACTGAGGCAAGAGGATTGACTGAGCCCAACAGTTTGGGGTTACTGTGATCTATGATGCCACAACACTCCATCCAGGGTGACAGAGTGAGACTATGTCTCAAAAAAAAAAAAAAAGTGACTAAGGAGCATGTGCACATATTTTGAACAGGCTGTCTTAGCATCTCTAAAATTTTCCACATCATTATGATCAAAAGTCAATACTGCCTGTGTTAGACAAGACAGGTCTCCAACAGTCTGTCATTCCTTAAAAGAAGTAATGCACCATTTTAATATGAAGCAGAAGAAAGCCACGTGCTGTAGGCTTAACATGGCAAGGAAGTAGACACGAGGCTGGCAGGAAATGTCTTCAGAGGAAGGACAACTTGAGTTTACACTGAAGGGGGCATGCAATTTGGAAACATCAGGAAGGGCGCCAAAGTAGAGAAAAACCTTTAAACTGGCAAAGACATCAAGGGCACCTACAGGGGACAAGAAATGTTTCCTCTATGCATCTCAGCTCTTCCCAGCCACACCCTTTGCCTTTCTTTTAGTAAGAGAACTCCACCAGTCTTTAGCAAGCATCCTCTCTGCCATCTTCTGGCCCCGCCTCCCAGAACCAGGGTTGGGCACATGACTGAGGGTGTTCAGAGCCGCCCAGCCCCACCCAAAGTGGCTCCTGGTATGATAGCGGTTACAGGGCCTCTCTCGCTCAGCAAATGACAAGCTGCCAAGAGTGAGGGTCTCTCCCATTCCTGAAACAAAGACAGTGATGAAGTCGGAGGTTTGGTGCTTCAGGGTCATCTCTGTCACCGCAGCCAGCCTGAGAATGAAACCAACACAGAAAAAGAAATCTGAGATAAGTGATTAAAAAAAAAAAAAAAAAAAAAAAAAGCAGGAGACACAAAGCGAGAAAGAGAGAAAAAAACTGATTGGATGTGATTTGAGCCCCTGAGAACCCAGTCACCTTACGATGGATGAACCCATGGAACTTCCAGTTAGGTGAGCCAACCAATGAATTCTGTGTCTGAGTTCAGGCCCTGTCCCTGAGACCCTGAAGAGTCCTGGTTTGCTCACAGTTAACCATTTCAGCAGAAGGGGAAGGCCCATGAGCAGGGGAGGTGGCTGCAGGTGGGTGCCCTATTTTGAGGTCAGCTACTCCACTGAATTCTCAACTCCGGTGCTTTAGACCTTGCCACCTAGAAACCACTGTAAGTTCCAATAGTGAAAATGTTTCTTAAATTTATTTTTACCAGCGTGAATAAGAAAATAAAGGACTACACCCTAAGAACTGCAGCCCGTTGCAGGAATAATTCCTACTCCACTCTGTGTGTGTGTGCAAGCATGCACATGTGCATATGTGGCCCATGCCTGTACCTCATAGAAAAAGCAACAAACATCCTTTCCCATCAAATTAAATCGTTGATGACAGTGTCCTGGCAATTCCAGTACCTAAGGGTGACATCCTCCTTTTTCTCAGGCACTGGCCCATTTTATCATATCACTGGTCTCCCTTTTCCCTACACCTTAAAAATCTCATTTACCATCACAGTTGAGAGATGAGACAGCTCAAATTTCTTGTAAATAACCCTTAGCAATTGCTGAGTCCTGAAGGGGCTGGGCGTGAAGGAGGAAAGCATTTCATGGTAGCCATAAAACGTTTCATTTTCCCGTGCATGTTGTGAGTGTAGATGTCTACCTGCATATTTATCAGACACAATGCAAAAGAAGTGGGCAGGACTGCAGTTCCAGCTGTCGAACGCTGACTTTGGAGGGGAGATTGAAAAATCTCACATCCAGAAAGGAAAAGGCTAACACAAAATAAATATCCACCAGAGGGCAGGCTTGTTATCTTTATCAGGTATGGAACTTTCAGATTTGAACTCTTCTAATGAGTGAGCCAGCTGCAGAGAGCAGCTTCCTAGGAGCTATTGCCTTTTTGGTTTTTATTGTTTTCAATATAACGAACCCTGTAAGTCATGCAGAATAGGTGGGAAGACTGTGTGAATGTTTCTTTACGATTTTTTGGGCATCAATCGGGGCAGTTCGGAAGGTTAACATTTTCAAGAGGAAATAATATAAAAACAACAATAATAATAATGACCTGTCATTCATTACGCACTTAATTATACTGCTATGTCATGCCCTTCACTCGGCATCTTACATTCATTATGTTATTTACTCTTCAGAAGAACCTTATCAGGTGGGTGTTAATATGATTATCCCCATTTAGTAACTGAGGAAAGTAACACTTGGACATTTCGTTAATTTATCTAAGGTTACACAGCTAATCTGTGAACGACATAGCATGATCATACCACAAAGAACTGGAATCCAAAATCATCAACCATAGTAAAAACTATACATTATTAAGTAAATGTACAGATAAATAAGCTTTTACATGTTTTGAACTGTTCAGCAAATTGCATAGTTTCCCACAAAACTTAAGATTTTTTTTTTTTTAAATGTTGAGACACAGTCTCACTATGTTGCCCTCGATAGAGTGCCATGGCATCATAGCTCACAGCAACCTCAAACTCTTGGGCTTAAACAATTCTCTTGCCTCAGCCTCTCAAGTAGCTGGGACTATAGGCACCCACTACAACGTCCGGCTATTTTTTTTTTTTTTTGGTTGAAATTGTCATTGTTGTTTAGCAGGCCCAGGCCAGGCTCAAACCTGCCAGCCTCGGTATATGTGCCAGGTGCCCTACTCACTGAGCTATGGGTGCCAAGCCATACTTAAGACCTTTTGATTAAAAATTCAACTTCATAGGAGTCCATGGTTTTTGACAGGGAATTTAGCATTATATGGAAGTAAGCATTTCAAACGCATTGATAGTCTTCTTCAGTAAGCAACACTGAGTGTGTTTATATGCACATAAAACATTTTAATACAAAACTACAAAGAGGAACTTTGTGGAAAATGTCACTTCTCCCTAATGTATAAATTGGAGAAATGTAACATTTCTCAGAATAGAAATAGATACACAAAGAACAATCCCACCACCTGAAGAGAGAATATTTAGAACTCTAGTTTCATTTGTAATTATTCACAGTATTACCGGGCTTATGATATGGAAAGGAAATCTAGTAATCAAGGTTGAATATATATAATTCAAAGATATATACATACAAATATCTGCCCGACGGAGAATAAATGATGTCACGGTCAACCAGCCCCTCCAGAATTTACAGTCTTTGAATGATGACTAATCTCACAAAACTTTTAGTCACAGAATTTAAAACATGATATAAGAGGCAGCATTGGGATGAACTGAGGTCTAAAGTTAATAAAACACATCGTATTAGGAATTTTCGTTAAAATTTTAGCTGCTCTTAGTTTCTCTGCTTCACTTGAGTAACCACTTCACCATCTACACGGATCCCATAGCGTCAGGTTGAAAATCTCATACACCCAATAGAATTTATGTTAAAAAGAAAAATACAGGAATTGTGCTTCTTTCTTCCTCTGTAAATTGGCATTGCCTTCATATTGCTCCCCTTGCATCTAATCAAGGTTTAAGCAGAAATATTTCTATTGGCACACATCACCTTATAAACTGCAGGTTTGGGTTATAAGGTCAGGATGGCCTGGAATTTTTACATACAATGGTTTTGTAATTTACTTAAAAAATATGTTCCAGTGAAACATTTTGGAAAGAAAAAATAATAATAACCAATGAAGTCTCTCTCACTTTAAGGCTAAGATAAGCAAGAGACCTCTTGAGCTCAGAAAACACCCAATGTTTGAATGAAAATCCCGCTATCAACAAACAAAAAGTTAGCCTCCGTGATCAAGTGAAGAGACAGAAAGAAAAGCTCTGTGACTTACCCGATTTGCCAGGCCCTGCGACCTTCCAGAGGCTGAGGCACTCAGGAGCACCAAGGACCCAGGGCAACAGGGACTGTGAACTTGCCCTTTTATTATGCTCTCACGGGATTCCTTCACCCATAATGAAGGACTTCCAAATGAAGTCTGCTTTAACATGCCACCAAAAGCGGTCTAGTTTTGAACACTTCTTAAAAAATATAACTGCCTTGACACATATCCACAGTAAACAGCCTTCACCTCCCCAAAGTCATTTACAAAGCACTGCACTGTCTTCGGGCCAAGAGACTCCTCTGGGCCTGTTTCTATAATCTCCTCATTCATAGAAATTCACTTTTTAGGCAGAATGCCTCCCATTCTGGGATCTACAAACGGGACAACTTTTCCTCTAGTCCTGTGTCCAAAGGGTAACTTGTACTTAATCTCTGCTGGGCCTCGTTCCATAGAGAGCTAATGTTATAACTCAAAAGCACCCTGTAGAGCCCTTCTCCTCCCCTGTCTGAAACATTTCATGCTGCTCCATACAATGCAGTTTGTCTGGGTGCTGTTCTTCTCCTTCAAGTTTAGCTGTGCTGGAAGCATGAGTGTGTTTGTGTCAAGAAAGAGGGACAACTTCATTAAAGTCCTGTTCCTTCTGCAGCATGTGGCTGGAGTGGCCAGTGTTTCACAGCCCTGCGTTCCCTCCCTTCCACAGACAGTGGCTGTCACTTTTTATGAAGATGTGCCACTCACTTAAACATAAAGCCAGGAGCACGCCCAGCACTTCCTGTCCAAAATACCAATTCCGTTCTTTGGAAACCTGCATTGTTGGAGTCTGACACCCCTGTCAAAGCGAGTTTTCTTTCGCCTAATGCTTTTGGAGTTAACGCCAGTGAATAACTAAGGAAAGGACTCCGACTTTCAGAGAGGAACACATTCGGGGGGTTTGAAGGACCAAGAAGGCTTCTCAGGTCTTCAAGATTCCAAAAGTTTATTTGGCTAGAAAATATTGCACCCGGACACCCAATTTGGTTCAACCTACTTGAAGTTTATTCCCAGGGTTGAGTGGGGAGGCCAGACGATTCACAAGGGGGAAAACAGCAACTGGTAAGGGTAACAGGAAGCGTGGTTACTGCGGTCTGGGAATGAGACAGAGGGAGCCTGGCTGCTTCCAGTGGAAGCCAGGCAGGAAGAGAGGACGAGGGCAATGACTTTTTCTGGACTCTTTCAAACACACTCTATCACCCTAAATGATGCTGGGCACTTGTCATTCGAAAATTACCATGGAGCGATGCAGATGACGTGTTTCTGATGGGTGCTAATGTTTTGGCTTGGATGTTCACATCTGTTAAAGACTTTTTCTGCAGTACACGATCCCCATTTGCCTTGTGTGGGCTAGTTCACCAGTCAATGGGCTGGTTAGAGAGGAAAATTATTTATAGGTAGAGTCATTGCTTCTTCACTCCTTTACTTACCATATTAAAAGCATGGCAAGCCCCAGAAAGAACAGAGCTTGTCCCCATGAAAAGCTATGACGGAGAAATTTCACCTAGTCAGAGAGATAGATCACCAAGATGCCTCCTCACTCAATTGTATGTTGGAATCCAAGTCCCCAGACATGTCCTCCCCACCACGTCTTCCCACAGCTTTATAACTATGGAGAGAACATAGTTTTTAAATGCAGCAAAGTGCACCATTTACTCATAGAACACACACAGAAAAATGTTTTCTTTCAAGGAAGCACCTCAAAACAGGGCCTTTGTCTGCCTTTTCTCTGTCATCCACAATGTCTAACTCGTAAGACCTGCTCAATAAATATACAATATTTGCTTAATGAAACTAACAATTTGAAAAGAAAGTGAAAAACTCCACTCCATTTGCTAGAACATTACAGCTGAAATGACAATAAGTTTCACTGAAAGGTAATCATGTATAAGTATTCCAATAAAATTCAAATTTGGGTTTTACACAAAAACCCAAATGAGATTCTTTATGGCTGAAAATCAAAGCCACACAGGCATGTGGGGACTGGTACAGCCGCCATTATCTCCGTCACTATCGACTAACAAGTTGAACCTCATTGAACTTCTGAGATAGAACTAAACAGCCTGGTTCATAATCATCTGATGGCTTTGGGTGCATTACCTATGATTTATGACTTTCACTTGAATTGACCTACTTTCTGGCAAAATAACCGATTGAAATGGGTTCGGGACCCCGCCATGCAGTTGTAAGCCTGGTGTTCTTTCAGATCATGTTTTGTCTAATGCCCAGTGACTGGGATGGACACTAGGATGGTGGCCAGAATCCATCCAAACTCCCTTGTTCAAGCACTCCTATAAGAAAACACCTCCCTTTTCTCATTTCCATATGGTGTGGACAAAGGGGGATCACATGACCAGATCTGGCCAATTGGAATACCCCAACTTTAGGTCCATGGTAATTAGTTCAGGGCTTGGCATGTGACTTACGTCCATCCAATACTATCTAACCTCTGTGTTTTCAGGTACTAGAAAGAAGGTAGCTTTCTTTTCACTGGGGTTAACAAGATGATAGGAACTTGATGATCTTGAACTTGCTCATCATCATCTTAGCAAAACCCACTGGCAATAAATATACACAAGGGAAAGCAGAGATGCCTGGGCCTATAAATTAATTAAACCTATAAACTAAATTATACACTATACAGTTATATACTATGAATTATGTATCAGTTATATATTAAAATTAAATCTATAAATTAAACCTACAAATTAATTAAGCTCCTTTGGTTTACATTAGTTGCACAGGCATCTGGTATTTTCAACTCAGAGTTGAAAGTTAAAGGATAATGGAAAAAAGTTAAAAGGATAAATGGAAAAAAGTTAAAAGGATAAATGGTAAAATGTATGTAGCTCCACCCAGGTAGGACTACCAGAGTTAGCAAATAAGAATACAGAATG
>NW_003852439.1:12474160-12475720 GCF_000181295.1 Otolemur garnettii | reverse complement strand
TACTATACTGAGGAAAAATGTTCGTCATCTACCTGAAATTCAAATTTAACTGGGCATCCCGTATTTTATCTGCAGCCAGGGAAGCAGGGGACCTGGTTTCTAGGCCTAACTTGGCCACTTGTTTGCTGTGTACCTTGCAACTTGTACCATTACCTCTAAGTTTCTGCTTCCTCTCTTTGTACACTTTAGTGGGAACAAAAATAAATGAAATCATTATAAAAAATACAGATAAATAAATAAATATCGTGCAGACCACTCATTTCAGCAAGAATGCCCAGTTCTGAGTAACGGAAGAGCCCTCACGTGAGTTAGCTAAGCACATCTATGATCTCATGCGCTGTGCAACGCAAGCAGGTGGGACGACTCAGTTACGGAGGCCAGTGGCCGAGTCAGCCACAAGGGAAGCTCTCTGGGTTCCTCTCCCACTCTCAGATGGCCCCTGGTTGCCTGGCTACCTCTTCTCATGGTTATGTGACGGCCCCGACAGCTTCCCACATGCCTGTGCTGAGAGGAAGTAAACAAACCTCTTTTCTGTATCTCTTTTAAGATCAGGGAAACTTCTCAAAAGCATCCCCCAACGTAAGTCCCTTTTAGACAAATGACTGGCAAGAGAAGGCGTGATCTTTTGTCAAATGTTCTGCAACTGGCTGAAGCCAACTCTGATTCTGTGGGGCTAGAAAATGCTCCTGTGAAATAAATGGCTTTCCAATCTTTTAACCAAATCAATGTTCTAGTAGCTGGAAGGGGAGGATAATGATGGGGCAGGTTACCTACAGTGTCTGATTCCGCTGCATTAATTCATGTGTTAACAAAAACATCTATCGGGCAAACCGGGAGGGAACAAATGTTGACTCTTAAAGATAATTTAGGAAATGGGGTAGAATAAGAAAATGAGCATGAATCCCAGCTAAAGGAAAAGCTGGACGTGAATCTCACCCTGCTTCTGTGAGCCCAGTCAAATCCCCTCATTTGCTCAGCCGCCGTAGTCTCCTCTATGAAAGAAGGAAAAGCGTCCCTAACTCGTGAGCACTGGGGAGGATTAAATGATCCCATACGGGTGAAGCACTTATCAGTGTGCCTGGCGTAGAATGCGTTTCGAATGTCAGGCGCTGATATCATCTTGAAATGCTCAGCAAAGGAAATAATTAAAAAGTCTCTCAAAGTGAAAAATAAAGTGGGTTCTTTTAAACTTCAAAAACCAGTGAGTTCTAAAGAAAGGTTGGCCCTGTGGATTCCCCCATGGAGGTCTCTGCTCTTAGCCACCTGCTGTCTTCCCATCACACTCTAGTGGGACCACTTGGAAGACAGTGAGCCTGGGTCATCAGACACAGAGTTAGGAGTGGGTTGGATAGAAGTGTCTGCCTGCTAGGACTTGGTAATGACCTTTATGTCTGTTATGTGGGCCACCGTGGCAAGAGCTGGCAGCTGGCAATAGCTTATGGTCACTACCAACTTGGGACATTTCTTAGCAAGTAACCTAAAGGTTAAAAGTGCCTTCTCCCATTACCAAGTCCTTGAAGTAGGTTTTCTTTCTTTCTTTCTTTCTTTTTTTTTTTTTTT
>NW_003852439.1:12468885-12474129 GCF_000181295.1 Otolemur garnettii | reverse complement strand
GTTTGAACCTGCCACCTCTGGGATATGGGGCTGGCGCCCTACTCCTTTGAGCCACAGGTGCTGCCCTTGAAGTAGCATTTATAAATGGGGGGAACCTACTTCTGGATCATAAGGGACATGTTGTAAGGTCCCATGGTCTCCACTTCCTCAGCAGATAGGACTCTCAATCTCACTCTGTCTCTGAAACTGTAAGCCAGACCCCTGCGACAAATGCCTCAACTGCCCATAGCTCCAAAACACTGGTCTCTGACTTGCACTCCTGTCTTTGATTTTGTTATGAAATCGCCAGTCCACATCTTTTCATCCCAGGGCTCATCTCCTGGCTTCTCCCCCCTCCCCAGGACACGTGTGTGGCAGAGAAATGTGCCGTCCAAAGTGTCCATGGGCAGGTCCCACCTCAGGCTAGTCCACGGGCAGGTCCCACCCTAGCCTACTCATTTACAAATTTGCAGGCTATTTTTCAATGAACAGTCAGCAGGGCCAGTGGTCACGTTCATAATGAGAAAGGAGTTTACCTTCCACGCATTCCAAATTCCTAAAAGATGAAGTAACCAATATTGTCTTGGTTCAGCCCTATATCACATTTCTTCTTTGACACTTATAACCTCCAAGTAGAACAGTGGGGACACCTGAGAAGTAACAGATTTAGATAGTTTTGTTCATTCTTTGTCATGACTAGGTCCATTCCTCTTTACATCGAAGACCTCACAGGAAAAACAAACAAACAAACAAAAATCTACTATGCAATAATAGATTCACTAACTGGTTTTGATCAAATTCAGTACCTCGTCTGTTTCCTGGTTGTCCAAGAGTTACATTGCTTATCTCCTATCTAATACTTTCACTTGTAATTATCATCATAGAAATCACTAGCTTGTGACTTTGCTTACATCATCATCTTTACTTGTAAGGTAAGTAATGTGAATGGGTGCCCATTTTACAGATGAGCAAGTCGAGGCCACAGGGGTTCTCCAAAGCAGCATGCATGATACCACAGGCTTAGTAACAGTCAGCTGAGACTCTCCCTTAGCAACTCTGGGACACTGAGGAAGGTGTATTGCTTGAGCTCAGGAATTCGAGACCAGCCTGAGCAAGATTGAGACCTAACTATACTAAAAACAAGAAAACTAGCCGGACATTGTGGCAGGTTCCTGTAGTCCCAGCTACTCGGGAGGCTGAGGCAACAGGATTGCTTGAGCCCAAGAGTTTGAGGTTGCCATGAGCTATGGTGCCATGGCACTCTGCCCAGGGTGACAAGAGTGATACTCTTTATCAAAGAAAAGGAAAAAAAAAAAGAGTCAAAGATAAGATTTGATGCAAAAGTGTCTGACTTCAAAACCTTCCCAGGCTATGCAAATGCCAATCAGGGTTTCTGTGAGGTCAGGACTTAACACTGGTTTGGAACCCATGGCCTCTATTCAAACCAGATATATCTATGCCCTTCTTAAGGAAGATATTCAAATCCCCCCAAAATAGGAATAGGACCCAGCTCACACTAAGGCAGGCACTGAACCAATTCTCTCTCTCTCTTTTTTTTTTAAATTAAATCATAACTGTATACATTAATGCATTTATGTGGTACAATGTGCCGATTTTATATCCAGTTTGGAATGCTTACATCAAACAGGTTAACACAGCCTTCACCTCACTTGCTTAATTATTGTGTTAAGACATTTATACTCTACTCTCAACATCAGATTTCCTGTCTGTCTCCTTACCAGCTCATGGGACTTCAGTGTTTTTCTCTCTTTGTTCAGAAAAAGTCTCCTTTTCTCTCATCTCTAAGAGTGGATTTTTTTTTTTTTCTGATAGATGCTCAGAGCTGGGAGGTCTCCAGGGGCTGTTTTCTGGTGAGAAAACACGGCCCACCTTCCTTGAGTTACAGGTCTGTGGGCCACACAGACGACGCTGTGTGTGCATCACACAGGATTTGAAGGTGGGGAAACCAGGGATGGCATACACTGCTTAGCGCTTTCCAATCAAGGCTTGTAGTAATGTTTCTAGGGTAATTAGATTCATGACCCGCCACAGGGAACAATTTCTTCCACTAACTTATCTGGACTACAGATACAAGCTTAAACACTCTAGTGGGGCCTCTAAATTCTGACCCAAACTTGAGCTGATCTGACTTTCATCTCATGCCAGAAGCTGCTTTCTGAATTATGGCAGCTGTCTGGCTTCTACCTTGAAGTAAACAGGCCTCTGGGAGTTTCAACAGCCACTTACGACTTTTCTATGCATATCTGGATGAAGAAAACAGCAGCTAGTGAAAAACAGAGAGAGAATGAGAGAGAAAGAGATGAGGGTGTGGGAGGAATTGAGAGAAACAGAGAACACCAGGCTGCTTTTCTAAATTATCAAAGCCTCTCTAATTATGTCATCTCACTGGATGGACTCAGACAATATTATACCAGCATTATATTTTACATTTTAATATGACATATGATTTTATTAGTATATTCCCTTAGTTTTGATGGATACCTAAATCTTCAGAGTGTATTTTTTTTTTATTCCTGGCCAATAAAGTAAAACCATAAAAGATATTACAAATTTAAATAAAGTGTAGGAAGTGTGAAAACCATTCAGAAGCCCAAGGAATGGCGATTCGCATTGCAATATAAGTTCATTAGCATTGGGCTATTCAGTCGTCCACATTAATGCTTTCTCTCTCTCTTTTTAAAGCAAGCAACTTTGACTAGACCTGTCTTAATAATGCCCTTCAAGGATTTCAAGATGAAGTTCAGCCAAACTGCAGCAGAACCATAAAATGTGAGATGCCTTGTTAATTTCCCCCATGCCCCTCAACACGGGCAAGGAAAGAAGCGAGACCCAGAGAACAAATTCCTTCTTCCCCGTCTTCTCCCCACTCTGCCTCATTTTCCAGCTCACCGTGGCATCTGTACAGTCTCATTAATACCTCCCCCTCTTCTCACAAACAAATCTGCTTCTATTAGGATTGTGATAGTTGGGCTGTGAATTTTCGCATGCATAAAGAGAATTACATAAAAGACTGATTATGAAATAACAATGTGATTCCTGAAAAGAAATGGTTTCTGGGTTCTTTAAGCCTGGCAACAAACTTGAGAGAATATTCCAAATAAATGGTTGTATCCCCTGCCACATACAGGGAGAAGAGGGACAGAACAGAGATTCAGTGGACTTGTGCGGATGGCGTGCTGAGGAGTAAGAAAGCCACAGTCACAGCCCTGCCATCCGCAGCTTATATTCCGGTGGGATTGTGTAGATGTCATAGAAGACTCTGTTAGGTAGATAGCTAGAAATCCAGCTGTCCTAGGGAAAAAAGACAAGGGTGGGGTCCCCCAGCCCCCGATCACACCTTAATCCTGCCTCTAGTTGTTGCTCACACCTGGGGAGGAGGGACCACCCTACCAATCTATCAATCAGAACTTAGCAAGCCAACTGCAAAAGGATGGAGTGGACGCTCTAGCCCCTGGATCCAAACCACAGGTACCATAGAGTCAGACAGGGGACCTAGAACAGCCCGAAGCTTAAATCTAATGGCATTGAGTCCACACCCACACCCCCCAGGTTGGCAGAGAGGCTTATGGGAGGTCCACATGCACAGTAAGACTGTTTCCAAGGTGAACTCTGAACCACAAGGTGGACCCAATATGGGCAGTATAAAACAGAACACCTCCCTCTACGCCATTCACCAAAGCCTTTTTCTTGTTAAGTATCTTACTTTGTAAACCTTCTTACTCTGCAAACCTCTTTCTCTGTCTCAGTGAACTTTGTTTCATTCACGCTTGCCTTACTTTGGGGTGTTTGACCCTTTTTTGGTCAAGAGCATCCCAGGAACTGAGGATGCAGACAGCTGCCTGGAGACCCAACAGACTCTTCTCTCTGAATGTAAAAGAAAGACAGACCCATTTGTTTATTTTTGCTGTTGTTGCTATTGCCATGGCAGTCTTCCTCATAAAGTCTTTCCTCAGGCCAATATCTTCCAGTGTTTTTCCTATTGTTTCTTTGAGGATTTTTATGGTTTCATGCCTTAAATTAAGTCTTTTACTCATCTTGAATCAATTTTTGTGAGTGAAGAAAAGTCCAAGTCCAGTTTCAGTCTTTTACATGTAGATATCCAGTTCTCCCAGCACCATTTATTAAATAGGGAGTCTTTCCCCCAGTGGATGCTCTCATTTGGTTTATCAAAGGTTAGGTGGCTGTACGTTGTTGGTTTCATTTCCAGGTTTTCTATTCGATTCCAAATATCTATGTCTCTATTTTTGTGCCAGTACCATGCTGTCTTGACCACTATGGCCTTGTAGGATAGCCTAAAATCTGGTATAGTGAAACCCCCAGCTTTGTTTTTGTTACTAAGAACTGCCTTAGCTATAGGGTTTTTTTTCTGGTTCCATACAAAACACATTGGAATCATTTTTTCCAACTCTTGAAAGTAAGATGTTGAAATTTTAATAGGGATGGTGTTGAAGAGGTAAATTACTCTGAAGTATAGACATTTTAACGATGTTGATTCTTCTCAGCCATGAGCATGATATGTTCTTCCGTTTGCTTATGTCCTCTGCTATTTCCTTTCTTAGGGTTTCATAATTTTCTTTATAAAGATCCTTCACCTCTTTTGTTAGGTATATTCCTAAGTATTTCATTTTCTTTGGGGCTATGGTGAAGGGAATTGTGTCCTTAATTAACCTCTCATCTTGGCTGTTGTTGGTGTATACAAAGGCTACTGACTTGCGGACATTGATTTTATATTCTGAGACAGTACTGTATTTTTTTATGATATCCAAGAGTCTTGTGGTTGAGTCTTTGGGGTTCTCCAGGTATAAGATCATATCATCAGCAAAAAGGGAAAGTTTGACTTCCTCTGCTACCATTTGGATGCCCTTTATTTTCTTGTCTTGTCTAACTGTATTGGCTAAAACTTCCAGCACAATTTTGAATAGTAATGGTGACAGAGGACAACCTTGTCTGGTTCCAGTTCTAAGAGGAAAAGCTTTCAGTTTTACTCCGTTCAGTAAAATACTAGCTGTGGGTTTGTCATAGATAGCTGCAATCAGTTTAAGAAATGTACTGTCTATACCTATACTCCTCAGTGTTCTAATTAATAAAGGATGCTAGATTTTATACAATGCTTTTTCTGCATCTATTGAGAGGATCATGTAGTCTTTGGTTTTACTTCTGTTGATATGGTGAATAATGTTTATGGACTTGAGCATATTAAAGCAGCCTTGCATTCCTGGCAATAATAAACAAATGGGATTTAAT
>NW_003852439.1:12454431-12468367 GCF_000181295.1 Otolemur garnettii | reverse complement strand
GCCCCATATGCTGGAGGTGGCAGAATCAAACACAGCCCTGACCAAAAACTGGAAAAGAAAAAAAAAGACACTTGTACTAGACTGTTTATTGCAGCCCAATTTGCAATCGCTAAAATGTGGAAACAGCCTAAATGTCCTTCAACTGAGGAATGGATTGGTAAGATGTGGTATGTGTATGCCATGGAATATTATTCAGCCATCAAAAATAATGGAGATTTTACAGCATTTGTACTAACATGGATGGAGGTGGAACACATTATTCTTAGTGATGCATCACAGGAATGGAGACGTTAGAATCCTATGTATCCAACTTTGATATGAAGACAAGTAATGACATGGTGGGGCATGGGGGAAGGGGAGACCAGACAGAGAAGAAGGGAGGGTGTGTGGGCAAGGGGGAAAAAAAGGAAGAAAATGGTGACTAAGTCTCATATAAATTGTATTTGATTTTGACCAAAGTACATTACTTAAACATTGATTTTTAATTCAACGTGTTAATATGTTGTTTATCATATTGCATCCTCATTTATAAGTGAAATATGTTTGTAATTTCCCCTTCATAAAAACATTATTCTCCGATTTTAATATCAGGTGTATCCAGATCAAGTAGAATGATTTCGAAGTATTTCTTTTTCTATTATCTATAAGATTTGGCATAATCTGTTTTTATTGAAATTATCTTTTACTTTCATTTATAAATATTAGTTGTCTATTTTTTGTGACTTTGGAAAAAACAAAATAAGAAGTTAACTGATCAAAGTATCCTATAATAGACATACCCCTATCTGACAAAGTGAATGTTACTTTCTTTGCATTATTACTATTATTATTGCTTAATAATTTTGTTGCAGCCATCGCCTGATTTCTTTTCTGAATGTATTTATCTTCATTCGTTCTTTATAAGGTTTTTGTTCTCAGTCCTTATGTTAAACATTGTTATTGTCATTAAATTTAGCCTTTTTAAATCTGTGAAGGCAAAAGTAGAAACACATGTATAAGTAAGAAAAATTAAAAAAAAAAAAAAAGAAAGACAGACCCAACCTGGGCAATAGCAGCAATATCCCCAAAGGAGAGAAAAGTCTTGGGGGCTGGCATGGAAGTAGGGGAGGGGGCCAAGGCAGACATCAATGAGTTGTGGGAAAATGTACATGGTTCAGCTATAGGTCAGGACCACTGGACAGGGTAGAGAATTATCCTAGGAAAACTAATTCATTCACTTACTCAAAGGCTTTCTATACCAAAGTCTGACAATTAAGTATACCAGTTTCCCACTGTGTGCTTATGTTGGCACTGTACAAACAGCCTGGTGAGGTTTCACAACCTTGGTATATCTGTGTCTCATAGCTGTGCTCATGTTGACATGTAGGGTGTCCTGCTGAGTGGTGTTCATTTTTGTTGTTGTGTGTTTTTGTGTGCCATCACAAGAATGCCAGAGTTTGAATTAGAGCAATGAACTAACGTTAAATTCTTGTTAAACTTGGCAGGAACAGAAGAGAAAGCAGGGACATGTTAGTCCAAGTACATGGGGATAATGCCATGAAACAAACAACAGTATACAAATAGATTAAATGTTTTTCTGAGGGGGTAGAAAGCGTCACTGATGAAGAGAGGTCAGGGAGGCCAGTAACAAAACTGATGAAAACATTTCAAAAATTAATTGAACTGTGCATCAAAATCATCAGCTGACTGTAAGAAGCACAGCAGACCAAGCAAACATCAGTAGAGAAACAGGAAAATCTTAACTGAAAATGTTGGCATGAGAGACATGTGGCTCTTGTATCACAACAATGCACCAGCTCACACGCCACTGTCTCCGAGGGAGTTTTTAGCCAGCAAACAAATAAGTGTATTGGAACACACTCCCTACTCACCTGATCTGGTTCCCTGTGACTTTTTCCTTTACCCAGAGATAATGGAAACATTGAAAGGAAGCTATCTTGATGACATTCAGAACATCTAGGGTAATATGACAACAGCTCTGATGGCTATTCCAGAAAAAGAGTCCTATAATTGCTTTGAAGGATGAACTAGGCACTGGTGTTGGTGCATAGCTTCCCAAGGGAGTAGTCTGAAGGCGACAGTAGTGATATTCAGCAATGAGGTATGGAGCACTTTTTCTAGAATGAGTTCTAGAATTTAATTGTCAGATCCCATATGTGCCAGGCAGGGATCTAACTCTTAGATACAGAGCACAAAACGTAACCAACAAAGCCTCTGTTGTCAAGGTGCTTACAGTCTGGTGGTGCAGAGAGGGGAGCATAGATCAAAAACGCCTTCAACGAGGTAATTTCTGAGGGTGTGTCCTGTTTTGAATGAAACAAACAGAATATTCAGAAAGAATGAAGAGGGAGAAGGAACAGCTCTCCCAGGAGCTGGTCTTAGAAGAGTTGCCCTTGGGTTATTACAAAAAGAAAATAGAGAACAGAGCTGGTCAATATAGCTACTAATTTGATTTTTTTTCCCTATGGAAAAGAGAAAGGAAGGAATTTTCAGAAGCAGCTCCCCCCCCTTACCTGTGCACTGTTGTGTATAGATAGGTTTGAGACTCTCCTTACTGTGACCGCTCTCCTGGTTCTCTGCCAGCCCTCCATGTGTGGCTGCAAGGTGCTTCTCAAGGTTCCCACATCAGAACCAGCTGGATTAGCTGCCTGGGGATTCTCTGTTAATCCAAAGTCAGGGACGCCAGGTGCACAACACAGACCTCAGGATCCTCTCTCCAACCCTCTCTGCCTGCACCATGTGGTGCCTCTCAGCATCTTCTCCATGGCTACTAACATCTTTTTTTTTTTTTTTTTTTTTTTTGAGACAGAGCCTCAAGCTATCCCCCTGGGTAGAGTGCTGTGGCATTACAGCTCACAGCAACCTCCAACTCCTGGGCTCAAGCGAGTCTCCTGCCTCCGCCTCCCAAGTAGCTGGGACTACAGGCGCCCGCCACAACGCCTGGCTATTTTTTGGTTGCAGCCATCATTGTTGTTTGGCGGGTCCGGGCTGGGGATTCGAACCCGCCACCTTAGGTGTACGTGGCTGGCGCCTTAGCCGGTTGAGCTATAGGCGCCGAGCCGGCTACTAACATCTTATAATCTCCTATGGCCAAGAGCCATGATTTTTCCTAATCAAACATCCCAACACCTTGCCCCACAGACCACAGGACAGAGCTCTAGGCCTGCCAAATGTCAGCCATCCCCTAAGTCTGACATATTTCCTCACCTCCACCTGGATCACAGCTACTATTCCCTGAGCCTTTCGTTCAGCACACATGATCAGGACTTAATTTGTATGGCAATTTATATTTGACAAACTGCTTTCACGAAGGTTCACATTCCACCAAACTCGTAGGCCATAATGTTCTCTGAACATGTTCTACCCTCCCAGTCCTGTCAAAGAGAAAGAGAGGACTGCATCTCTCTCTACAGTCTTAAAAGTAATCAACAGATAACTCACACCTCTTCTGGGTGTGGCTGCATGGAGAGAGACTGTAAAAATACCAACATTCTCAATTTTGCCTGACCCAGCGGAGCAGCAATGCACAGCTCTTCAAACATGGGCAGGAGAGACAAAGGCACATTTAGCGTCTACTTCGTTCAAGGCATCGGATCCCAACCTGTGGGTCAAGACCCCTTTGTAACAATGAAAATACATCGTGGCATTAGGAAGGTTGAGAACCACTGCTTCAAGGGATGCTAACAGACACCGTGTCTGCATCTCAGCAAATCAGGACCAGCTGCGTCTTTTCTGGGGCCTGATGCAAAATGAAAATGCAAGTCCCACTATTGAAAACCCGTGAACGCTTTCAAGGTGAGGGCAGAGCATGACACCAAGCAGGGGTCCTTCCAAGAACAGAAACTTGAAACTTGAGCCACTGCACCCACGCCTCCCAGCAAAGTTTGTATCTTCCCCATTTTACATAGGAGGCAAGATTAAGTAATTTACTCAAAGACACACAGCTGGCGAAGGGCACAACAGACAATCAAGCCTGGAGTATGCCTGGGCTATCCACCGACTACACAAGTAGGGACACATAGACGCGTGCACACACACACACACACACACACACACACACACAGAGAACTTAATTGATTTTACTCCGAAGATTATGGAGGCCCCCAAAGCGCCTAAACCAAATGAGAAACCTTAATGACTTCATGCCCTTTAGAACTGCTAAGTATTTGTTTGCATTTCATTAAATTTGAAAAGTAAAACTTGATTTAAAATTCCAAGGCTCCATTTCAATGATCTGCATTTGGGGCTCTGATGAAATGGTTGAATAAATGAGGTGTGAGAGGCCCCTTTTCTTTTTCTCTACTTTGTGAGCCTTGGAATTTTTTAATGAAAATTTTCATGGCACATGAATCATTACGTGGTGGTGAGGAGCGGGGGTGGGGGGGAGAGAATACTAAAACCTGACTACATTATTGAATTCTAAAAGTGCTCCAGATTAGATGAAACTACTTCACCTCCCGAGGGCCCACATCCCAGCTCAACCCTTGTGGTTTTAATTGATAGGCAATCTTTCTCTCTTATAAGATAAACTGAAGCATGGCAAATGAACTTTACTTTGGATATTTCCGGCTTTCCCTAGCTGTGCCTTCCATTCTAACATAGGGTAACTCTAGTCCTACAGTACCAGCATCTTCCAGAACACAAGCCCCTGGTGAGGAATTTATTCCAAAGGCATTTGTGTACCACTTACGAGCCAGGCACCGGGCTCTTCTTAGTTCTAATTTGACAGTGTTCTTGCCCTGAAGGCAGAAGATTGGGGCTGAGACTCAAAGAACAATCAGCGCGTAGCTGAGAGGTAAGTGTTCTAGGGGATGGAGAAATAACAAAATTCCAAAGCTAGCACAAGCTTGAGGGGTTTCAGGAATAGACAGAAAACTAAAGCATCCGTGTATTTAAGCAAGGAAGTATTGTGAGTGGGTTTGCAATTTAGAAATTAGACTCCACCTGCTGTTAGAGGAAGGTTGAGAGAAGGGGATGGATCGGGAAGATCTATTTAGGAGACAGCTGCAGAGGACTCAGGAGCCGTGGTACCCAGGCCAGGGGAGTAGCGATGGAGATGACAGCTAGTGGATGGATCTGAGATTCTCCTTTTGATGGTGGAAACACCAGGATTTGGGCTCGGTGCCTGTGGCTCAAGTGGCTGAGGCGCAAGCCACATACACCTAAGGTGGCTGAGGCGCAAGCCACATACACCTAAGGTGAAACCAGCCTAGGCCCGCCAAACAACAATGATGGCTGCAACCAAAAAAAAAATAGCCAAGCATTGTGGTGGGCGCCTGTGGTCCCAGATACTTGGGAGGCTGAGGCAGGAGACTCACTTGAGCCCAGGAGTTGGAGATTGCTGTGAGCAGTGAAGCCATGGCACTCTACCCAGGGGGACAGCTTGAGGCTCTGTCTCAAAAAAAGAAAGAAAGAAAGAAAAAGAAACACCAGGATTTATAGATAGAGGGAAAGGGTGCAGAAGGAATCTAACAAGAATGCCTAGTTTTCATTTCAGAACCTGACACCGTTTACAAATACAGGAAAGATTTGCAGGAGTTGGGGAGGCCTCTGAGTTGAACATAGAATGTTGAAGGAGGCACTCAGTCTCAGAACCTTCTGTTATGATTTTTTCTATATTTCCCAACTTTGACTGCAACTTGAAAATCATTTTACTCTGCTCTCTCTTGCCCACATCCCGCTTTAGTTATGGTCAGGGGCTTCTGAGGTAGCTCCTGCTGGCGACATTTAAATTCCAGAGAGCACACCTATGTACAGGTGAACACACAGAGACACTTTAGCTTTGACCCGTGAGTGAACTAGAATTCAGGGGTGCTGGTCAGGGAGCAGATGTGTGGAACTGTGTCCGAGGAGCCTTAAATGGTAACGCAGCTGGGGACAAGGGGTTGGATCGCTGTGTGGAAAAGGGCTGTGTTAGGTCACAGGGTGGAATGAGAGGAAAGCAAAGCTGGTCTGTAATTCTGGGGGTGCAGAATGCTGAGTGAAGAAAAATATGCCCCCCTGCCCCCCGCAAAAAAGCCTGCCATAATGACCAGTGATAGAGCGAATGAAGAGAATGGCCGGGAAGAGGGCTCTGAAGAGGCCGATCCAGGTAACAGCTGGAGTGGAGTGGAAGAGACTCTCCAAGGCCCCCCTGACCCTGACTCAATCAATACCAATTTTGATTCCATGGGCCTGAGTAGAGACCTGACTCTCCAGATCTCTAATAAACCAGGGTGGTGCTGAAGCAGCTGGTCTGCAGATGGCCCTGGACATAGTGTAGCTTTAATGCCCTGCAGGTGAGAGGAAGAATAGGGGTCCCTGAAGGGGAAAAATGATGTGCAGAGATAAACACTCAACAGCCAGGCAGATACCACACTTTGGAATCATGTAAGGCAGGGGTGTCCAACCTTTTTTTTTCCCCCTTCTTAGGTACACTGGAAGAGTAAGGGCTGTCTTGGGCCTCACAGTAAATACATAAACACTAAGGAAGGCTGAATAGCAAGGGAAAAAAAAGGTCCCGCATACTTTTTGTGATATCTGAAACCCCAGATAAGCAAAGAAGTCCTCACAAAATCAGCTGGCTGCAGGTTGGACACCCTGGGGTTTCTCATACCTGTGAGTTACTGATCTCTGCATTGCTCATGTTTCCGCAATTAAGTGGAGCTTTAATCTCCACTTCAAGCTCAAAATCAGACTCAAAGGACACTCCCTCTTCTCTGTGAGACATGGAGACTCTGGAAGGTTCAGTAAACACGCAATTAACAGCAAAGACAACAATATCACTCTTTAAATTACAGCTTGATAGAGCAATACTTTATGGACCCCAAAGTTTACCCTGTTACTTCTGAATCCTAATCCAAGCTCAGCGTCATTCTGAGGATGTGGTAACAGTCACCTGCTGTCTGGAGTGGGGGTTCTCCCACCTGAGGCATGTTCTGGTTGTCATGCCTGGGGGGCATTTTCTTGTCAATGGTGCTGCTGAGCACCGTCCCCTGTAAGAGACAGCACTCCTGGAGGACAAAACCTGTCCCCAGGCTCATGCCCGTAGCACAGTGGGTACAGGTTCAACCACATGCACTGAGGGTGGTGGGTTCGAAGCCAGCCCAGGCCAGCTAAACAACGATGACAACTGCAACAACAACAAACAGCCAGGTGTCGTGGCGAGCACCTGAGGTCCCAGCTACTTGGTAGGCTGAGGCAAGAGAATCGCTTAAGCTCAAGAGTTTGAGGTTGCTGTGAGTTGTGATGCCATGGCACTCTACTCAGCTCTACCCAGGGCTACATAGCGAGACTCTGTCTCAAAAAAAAACAAAACAAACAAACAAACAAACAAAAAAAAACCTATCCCCATATGAGAATAGTGTTGAGAGTGTTGAGGTGGAAGACACCTGATCTAGTCATCTGGGTCTTTAATCAGGCCTTATTTTTTTTTAAACACTGCCAATGAGACAAATCAAAATGAAAGACTCAAGTAATACTGTTTTCAAAAGCCCTGATTCGTACTTGCTGTGAGCACCCTGACGGACTAAACTCAGTCAGTCTTTCCGGATGCTCCTGCTGTCACCCCTCAGGTAGCACCTGCCCAAGGTGCGGGAGGAGTTGGGGAGGCCTTTTCCAGCAGGAATTCAGTAAGCGTTTGTAGTTGTTCTGTGGGTGAAAATGAAGGTTCAGAAAGGTGCTTCGGGGTTCTCAAGCACCACCGTTAGAACATAGCTTGGCACCCTACATAAAGCCAGTTGGTTGGACTCAGTATGCAATATTAGACTCCCATCTTAACCCCAACTGTGCTATATCCAGGAGACCCCAGGAGAGTACACAGCTGGATTAGTGCAAAGTCATATACTCAGGCAGGTGAAAAACAAGTCACAATACCTGCCCCAGGCATGGGATAGTTTTGTCAGGCCCACAAACAAAGGGCGGCAATACCATTCATTATTTTAAAGATTATAAAGCCTGGTGTCACCTATTTCTTTTTCTTTTGCAAAGTGTGATTAGTCTATTTGTAATTTTCTTACTGGCTTTTTCCCCCTGAGGTTTTAAACAGACATAGGTCATAAACCTTAAAAACATTATTTTCAGATTAAAAGAACATACTTAGGTTCTCTTGGTAGGGAGAACAGATCACCGCAGAATGAAAACAAGAACTGTGGATAAAAGGAAATATGCTAAAGAAACCTCAGGGTCTCATCTCAGTGGTTCAGAGACATGGTGCTCTGTGCTTCTCCCGGTTCCTCCAAAAGGGAATTCATTTATCAGAACACAAGGAAACTCAACAGGTAACAGAGACCACAAGAGGACAAACTATATATCCCGCCAAGCTCTCGCAGGAAAGGAACGATTCACAATTTGTTCCAATAAACATGTGAAGTCAAATGCCAAGGATCAAAAACATCTCTCTGAGCTGTTAGGAATTATGTGGCTGTTGTTCAGAGGACTGTGGATGATGGAATATCCATCAAGGCCAAACAGAGGCACCTATCTGCTCCCTCCCCGCGAGAAAAGTTGACAGCTTCGTGCTTTCCGATGAAACGGTGACGTGGGCAGAAGCTCCAGCATGAGCCTTGACATGTGTCACCTCCCTGACTGCAGGTGCATTACAAGAAATTACACAGGATGCTATCAGAAAATGGAAAACCCAGTGAGTGTTCCACTTAGTTACTGTAATTCTTCAATGCTATTCCAATCTTGTTTAAATGAGAAGACACTTGTAGCTCCAAACCCTGACAGAAGGCTGAACGAGGTTTTCATTATGCTTTCAATACATTTATTGGGAGATTTCCTACTACAAGGTACTTGAGGAGAATGATAACTTGGATCTCTAGTACAAGAGATCTTCAAGAGGTAGCCAACATAGTACCTCAAATTTCCCATGAACTCGATGCCCATCTCTAGGTAAGGACAAGAAGCCTAATACGTTATCTCTAACAGAATATTGCAAAGAGGACCAGCAATTGCCTAATAATGGCCCTAGCAGGTGGGGTGTAAGGCATTCTACTAACAGTGGTCTGCAGTGTCAGTCACTGATCCACATTGCAGAAATGTGCGCCTTGGAGCTGACAAACCAAAACTTCCATTCACACAGTCTTTTGCTTCATACGAGTCTGGGAGCAAACTTTGAGTCTTCCCGCATCACTATCAGTCACCATTATCACCACTACCCTCCTTGAATCCCTAGAATTATGTAATACTTGTCAGCAATGTATAGGATGCATGCATGAGTTGGGATAACTGTCACCCTCAAAGAAGGAAGAGCATCTGTTGGATGCATGTGGTAAGTGTCCTTTGGCTAAAAATAAAGACGTATGCCCAGAAATTTGAAAAATGTGGAGGAAATGGATGAATAGCTGGAATCATACCATCTCCCTAAATCAACCAGAAAGAATTAGAAATTTTGAACAGACAGATATTAAGCACTGAAATTGCAACAACAATAAAAAAAACTTCCAAAAAAGAAAAGTCCCAGAAGAGACAGTTTTACACCAGAATTCTACCAAACCTTCAAAGACAAGCTTGCACCTATAGTGCAGGGTCTATTCCAAAGTGTTAAAAGGGAGGTACTTTCCTCAACTCCTTCTATGAAGCAATTATCACCTGATAGCAAAACCATAAAGGATCCAATAAAAAAAAAACGAAAACCATAGACCAATATCATTAATGAATACCGATGCAAAAATATTCAATAAAATCCTAGCAAACAGAATACAGCTATACATTAAAAAAATTATACATCATTATCAGATGGGCTTTATCCTAGGGATTCCGGAGTGGTTCAACATACGTAAATCCATAAATGCAATTCACCACATAAATAGAAGCAGAAGCAAAGACCATATGATTCTCTCGATAGACACAGAAAAAGCACTGGACAAAATTCAACATCCGTTTCTGATAAGAATGCTTAAAGAAAATGGGCATAGATGGGACATTTCTTAAACTGATAGAGGCTGTCTACAATAAACCTACAGCCAATGTCATATGGAATGGAGTAAAGCTGAAAGCTTTTCCACTTAGAATTGGAACCAGGCACAGATATCCACTATTGCCACTGCTATTCAACACAGTGGTGGAAGTCCTAGCCAATGCAATCAGGCAAGAGAAGGTGATCAAGGGTATTCAAATGTCCATACTACCCAAAGTGATCTACAGATCTAATGCAATCAAAGCACCAATGTCATACTCTGAAGAACTTGAAAAAATAGTATTCTGTTTCATATGAAACCAGAAAACCCCCAGAATACCCAACCCAATTCTAAGAAATAAAAACAAATCTGGAGCTATCATATTACCACCAGACTTCAGGTTATACTACAAGGGCTGTAGTGATCAAAATGGCGTGGTACTGGCAGGAAGCACAGATCTATGGAATAGAGAACCTGAGATGAAACCAGCTGCACATCACCATCTGATCATCAATAAACCAAATAAAAGCAAGCATTGGGGAGAAGAATGCACTATTTAATAAATGGTGCTGGGAGAACTAGTTAGCCACATGTAGAAGAATAAAACTAGATCCACACCTCTCACCACTCACAAAAATCAACTCTTGCTGGATAAAACATTTAAATTTAAGACATGAAACAAAATTCTAGAAGAGTTGGAAAAATTCTTGATGATACTGGCCTGGGAGAAGGTATGATGAAGAAGACCCGCCTTAGCAATTGCAGTAACACGATAAATAAATGGAGGGGACATGATGAGGCTAAAAAGCTTCTACACAGCTGACGGCATAACAACTAAGGTAAAAAGACAACCAGCAGAATGGGAGAAAATATTTGAGCGCTGCAAATATGACAAAGGGCTGATAACTAGAATCTACAAAGAACTCAAATTAATCAACCCGAAAAGAGCAAACAATCCCATGTATAAGTGGCCAAGAGATATGAACTGAACCTTCTCTAAAGAAGACAGATGAGTGGCTAACAAACTCATGAAAAAATGCCCATTGTCCTAATCATCAGAGAAATGCAACAAAACCACCTTACGATATCATCTAACCCCAATAAGAACAACCCATACCACAAAGATCCAACGCTGCAGATGCTGGTATGGATGTGGGGAGAAGGGAACACTTTCACACTGCTGACGGGATTGCAAACTAATACAGACTCTTTGGAACTAAGTATGGCGAATCCTCAAAGAACTAAAAATAAACCTTCCATTTGATCCTGCAATCCCATTAGTAGGTATCTACCCAGAAGAAGAAAAAAATCAGTTTACCATAAGGACATTTGCACTAGACTGTTCATGGCAGCTCAATTCACAATTGCCAAGATGTGGAATCAACCCAAGTGCCCATCAACCCATGAATGGATTAATAAACTGTAGTATACATACACCACGGAATACTATTCAACCATAAAAAGACGGAAACTTTACATCTTTTGTATTAACTGATGGAGTGAAGCACATTCGCCTTAGCAAAGTATCACAAGAATGGAAATGTACTCAATATTAATATGAAACCAATAGGTAAACAACTACAGGCCCACATGAAAGAAAATACAATTAACTTCAAGCGGAGGGGAGGACAGACACATGAGAGGGGAGGAGGGGGGACGATTGATGAGCTCTCACACAAGGAGCACAATGTTAAGGGGACACAGCACGCCCCCAGGCGAAGGGCTCAACTGCAACTTGGGCTTCACCTAACAAATGCAAACAATGTAACCTAATCTTTTGCACCCTCATATTTATCTGAAATAACATAAAAAAATAAAGTAAACATTTGAAAAAGTAAAAATAAAGAGACCACTTCACAATAGAAAAAGGAAGAACAGTGTGTCTATAAAAACATTTTCTTCCACAAACAAGGACAGCCTTCACTTTGTCAGCATTGGGATCACTCCCTGCATGGAAACCAAACTGATGTAGAGTGATCTGATGAAATAATACTTCAGTCCATCAATCTAACTTATGAATATAACAGTAAGTTAAGATAAAGCACTTCTCATCTAGTACACAAACCCATCTATAATGGCTAAGAATGTGTTTTCATTAAAACATTCGTGTACCGAAAACTTGACTCTCCACTCTTGTTTCCATGGAAACCTGCGATTCAACTTTTCAATGCACTCGATGACAGCTCCTTTCTCTTACATGCTGTTTCTGAAGAGCATTTGTAAATAAAAATTGTAAGAGGGAAAAATCTTTGTACAAAGTGTGGCCCGCACACAGAAGGAAATGGGGTTGTTTGGTTCTAACTGCAGCTCTGTTATCCCTGTGGCTTATTTAATTAACTCATTCACTTAAAAATATTTACTAAGTAATTCCAAACCAAAAAAAAAAAAAAAATAGTGCTACCATCTCTTGAAGAGAGTAACAGAGGAGGACAGAATTCCTTCAAGACAGAGAACATCAAGGACATTTTGAGGAAGCCCTGAAGAGTGAATTGCATCTTGAATGACAGATACAAGGTACACACAAAAGGGAGGTGGGTGGGAGGAAATGTCAGTTGCTAACTCCAAGTGGGAAGAAATAGAAAAGAGGGGACAATCTGGAGAAAAGGCAGTGATTTGGTCCAGACGAAGCCAGGGATTAGTGAAGCAAAATGAATGACTTCATCATTCGCCCATTCATTCACTGCTTCATTCATTCATTCACTGACTCCCTCAACCAATGAGCTCGGCTAACTTTGTTCCTGGCATTTGTCCGTGCTCTGGGATACCCCTGTAATCAAAGCAAAGTCACTGTCCTCCTGCAATTTTCCAACACCTTCTAGGGGATCTTGGAAAGCTTTGCATGTTTATCTAACAAGTTGGATTTTTTTCTGTAGCAGCAATAAAAATCCATAAAAGAAGTTACACAGCAAAGCTATTTTTTAGAGAAATTAATCAGAGATGGAGAAGTAAGAGAGAGAAATCAGAAGCAAGAAAATCTTTGTATTCCAGGTGATCTGATTACAGATTTTTTGGTTACCTTTTTGCCAAATAAAGCAGTATACATACAATAATGGCACAATTTTAGAAAGTTATTCTAAAAAGAGCATATTGTAATATTATAGTAGGAGAAGTCAAGAAGTCTCAAAGAACGGTAAGGAATTGGAAGGAGTTAGAAGGAAGGGAAGATACTTGGAGTGAAGTGAAAATGGCTTAGTTTTCTATTGGACAAGCGGGGAGAGACAGGGAGTCACCAGAATGATGCAGGAAGTGGTGAGTGAAACTTAGAGCAGTGTGTGAGCAAAACCAGGGAACACAGATGGGAAATAAGTAGAGGTGAGGCTGGTGTTGAGTGTGAGTCCCTAACAGAGAACCCAGAGGGAGCAAACCCGTGAGAGGAGAAATCAAAGACAGTTCTGTGAGAGTCGTCAGGGTTATGCCCAGAGATCTGAAAGCAAGAAACAGACTCTGAGTTTTTCAGTGTTTTCTCCTGGAAAACAGTTACCAGTCATTTTTATCTCATTAGGGAGGATTAGAGGGGGCTGTATATGGAGGGCCCTGAGAACAGAGGCTGACATTTAGCAGATAGTCGAAGTGTTGCCCAAGGTGACTGGCCAAGATACTGAATGGTAGAGCAGGGTCCACGCTCAGGAGAACATTCCAGAGCATGGCCTGCAATTAGCCTGTGTTGTCTGAGAGGAGCTGAGTCAGAATGGAGACAGAGATTTAAGAACAGGTCAAAAGTGACACACAGCCCCAGCCTGAAGAAGGACATGAAAGGGCTGAGACTGGAGTTGGTGGGTGGGTCAGTGCCTTCTGATGCTGCAGAGAACCCGGGCAGAGTGAGAGCTGGGAACAGGCACTGGTCACCTGTCAGAGGGTTATTTCTGCAGCACTCAGATTTAAAAGGGTTCAAAGGAGTAAATGAGCGACTATAAATAAGAAACCAAGCCACGTCTGGTTTGCTCTCTTTTCAGAAGGGAAAAGGAAGCACAGCTTGCAGAGGTGAAAACTCTAAAGATGGTTTGTTTGTAGGATGTGGGGCTCCCAGGCCAAAAGGGAAGACCCACTAGGAGGAA
>NW_003852439.1:12451888-12454242 GCF_000181295.1 Otolemur garnettii | reverse complement strand
GGGAATGTGATTGAAGGATCATGCCACAGGCTGCCCTGAAGGAGAAAGTAGAAGTGTTTCCAATAAAGGGGAATGAGAAGTTTATAAGTGATCATAGGTGAACAAAGACTGGGTAAGATCTTATTCTCTTCAACAAAACAGAAGGGGAAAGGTGAGGAGGAGAAGACCATTATGGTAGACAAATTCACATAATTCTCCGTCTGTGTTTTTTCCAGCTGAAGCTTGAGAAGCGTAGCTGCTGCTTCCAGCCTCAGCAGCACCATCGTTGAAGGGTCCCAGGTGCACCTGGTAGGAAAGGGAATGATCGCGTTCTAGTCTGTGATCCCCTCTGTCCTGAGAAAGGAGACTCATTGCCATGAAATTGTGTAGGATAAAAGTGGAGAACAGGGTGGGAGGAAGGAGAAATAAATACAGATATAGACAGAGAAATAAAAGAAAAGAGAATGATAAAGAGGAAGAATGAGGAAGAGAGCAGAAAAAGATGGGTGGGAAAAGGTGGCATGGCCCACCACGAACAATAAGACAGGATAGAAGAATGTGGTTATATTGCTGGGGATAGTTGGAGATAACTGAGTTTCCTCATTCCATTTTCCTGTTTCAAACTCCTTACAGAGCTTGAGACTCTTGGGATTCAGTAGAGAAATAGTATCTTAGACATGAAAGCATGACTCTACCCTGGTTGAACCGTGTTGATCTGGCACGCTGTACGAGATCTCAATCCTGAGCTGTCTAAACACTCTCAGGCCATCAAAAGCTGCCCCTGGGGCATCCCAGATGAGAAGCACAGGAATGGCCTGGCAAGACCACACCGCCAGAGCAGCAGAGTGGGGCTCTCCCCTGGGTCTGTGTGACACTGAAGACCACACGTCTAATCACTGGTAAAGCCATCGTATCACTCCAGAAAATAAGAATGGTTGTCGCATGCTGAGCTGCCCTGAAAACCATAAATTTCAGTGTGCAGAAGGGAAGATGACCTCAGGGTCCTGGTCCCCAGCTATAGATATGAATGAATAAATACACGTGAGGAAGCTTTGAGAACAAAACACAGTAAGCTCTACAGAATGGCTAGCAGTAACAACAGGGCAACAGTAATGGCAGCAACAACAGTAACTACACTGATAAAATAATACACAATAATTGCGGCAAACTGGCCCAAAGTGGTCCAGTGAGCCCGTGCCTCCTGATGCACCCAGCTTTGTCTTATCCCGTCCTCTGAGTGTGGACCAGTCCTGTAACTAGCTTCTAACCTCCGCCCTACGGTGAAAAGGGACAGGCTGCTCTTCCTGTAACCGCGTCACCCAATACAGATCCCATCTTGCTGGCAGACTTGCCCTTATCCTTCTCCCCCGCCCCCTGCCTTCCTGAATTTGGAGAAATAAAAGCGTCATAAATCCTAGAGCTGCAGGGGGCCAAATGCTGCTGTGTGAGCAGGGAAGTGGAGCCTTTATCAGCAGGGCCACCCCATGAGTGCCCAACCCTCGCAGACATCGTGATGTTCCCCTCATGAGGCCCTAAAGATGTTAAAACAATAATGGTATCGGGATGGCTACATACATTGCAAGACCAAAGGCAAAATACGAATGTGGGAACCCTTGGCTCAGAAATCATTCAGAGCGCTAGGACAGCAATAGCAGAACCTTACGCCAAGTACAAGGACTGCCCAAGTCACACACCCATGAAATGGGCCCCCAATTATATGCTGTTAATTAAACATCAGTACCAACGACAGAACCAGAATTCACATGCAGGTCTCTTAGACAGCAAGTGTCTTGAAAATCAAGCTGAGGGTTAAAAGAAAGACCTTTGAGGGCACTGGCTGTTCTGCCTGGGACTGAAGCTTTGCTCTAGTCTGATAAGCTGGACACCATTGGAAAAAACACTTATAATGATTGAACCTGAGTTTATGTGTGTATAAAATGGAGAAAATAGTCTGTATATCAAAATCCTGTGAAGACCCCCTGGTCCTCCCATTCAACAGACAGCCACGTCTTCTCATACAGCACCGTCTGAGTCTCCCAGATGCCATGGTGAAAAGGGAGGCCAGAATACAAAGCTTTGGCTGGACTGGGTGCCTGCCTGGAAACCAAGGCTGCTTTTGACTCTGCAAAGTGCATATTGTTGCCATCAACGACCCCTTCATTGACTTCACCCACGTGGTCTACACACCTCATGGCATGGCACAGTCAAGGCTGAGAACATGAAGCTTGTCATCGATGGGCATCCCATAACCATCTTCCAGGAGTAAGGACCTCAGCCACCTGGTCTACACACTCCAGTATAAGTCCACCCATGGCATGGCACAGTCAAGGCTGAGAACAGGAAGCTTGTCATCGATGGGCACCCCATAACCATCT
>NW_003852439.1:12437950-12451844 GCF_000181295.1 Otolemur garnettii | reverse complement strand
GGCACAGTCAAGGCTGAGAACAGGAAGCTTGTCATCGATGGGCACCCCATAACCATCTTCCAGGAGTAAGGACCTCAGCCACGTGGTCTACACACCCCATGGCATGGCACAGTCAAGGCTGAGAACAGGAAGCTTGTCATCGATGGGCATCCCATAACCATCTTTCAGGAGTAAGATCCCACCAAAATCAAATGGGGCAAGGCAGGCACTGACTACATTGCAGAGTCCACTGGCATCTTCACCATCACAGAGAAGGCTGGGGCTCACCCAGAAGGGGAGTGCCAAAAGTGTCATCACCTCTGCCACCTCTGCTGACACCCCCATGTTTGTGATGGGTATGAACCATGAGAAGTACAAAAACAACTTCACCATTGTTAGTAAGGCTATGTGTACCACCAGCTGTTTGGCCCCCCAGGAAAAGGTCATCCATGACCTTTGGCATCGTGGAGGGACTTATTATCACAGTTCATGCCATCACTGCCACCCAAAAGATTGTGAGTGGCCCTGCTGGGAAGCTGTGGCGTGATGAATGTGGGGCTCTCCAGAACACCATCTCCACCTCGACTGGTGCAGCCAAGGCTGTGCACAGGGTCATCCTGAGCCAAATGGGAACCTCACTGTTGTGGCTGTCCCCATTCCCACTGCCAATGTGTTCATCACAGACCTGACCTGCCATCTGGAGAAGCCTGTCAACTATAATGCCCTCAAGGTGATGAAGCAGGTGTCGGATGGCCCTTCAAGGGCATCATGAGCACCAGGTCGTCAACTCCAACTTCAACAGTGACACCCACTTTCCCACCTTTGATGCTGGGGCTGGCATCACTCTCAACAACCACTTTGTCAAGCTCAACACCTGATATGACAATGCATTTGGCCACAGCAACAGACTGGTGAACCTCATGGCCCACCAGGCCTCCAAGGTAGATGAGCCCCCAGACTACCAGCCCCAGCCAGAGCACGAAAGGAAGAGAGAGGCCCTCAGCTGCTGGGGTGTCCCTGCCTGCCTAGTCCCCCATCTCACTCAGAATCTGCCTCCTCCTTGACAGTTTCCACGCCAGATCTCCTGAAGAATGGAAGGGGCGTAGGGAGCCCCACCTTATACTTGGCCAAAAAAAGAAAAAAAAAGTTACTGCAAAGGATAAAGAATGTTAAGTACTTTCAACAGTGCCTGGCACATAGTAGGGATTCCAAAAATGCCAAATATTACTGTCTTTATCAACTTAATACCACCCTGTATTCCCCCTCTAATTATTTACCACTGACTAAGTTTGTATGCATCTGTTGCAGCTGCAACAGATTTAGAAAATAATCACCTATTGATGTGATTCATGAAAGTACCTGGGTAGAGGAAATATGATAGATTGGATTCCTTAAAACGTCTCGGATCAGAAGCAAAACAAAAAAGCAAGTCGGGAGTTTCCAGCAGTGGAGGGGCACTAATTAACAACTCAATTAAAAAAAGCAAATTAAACTTTATGGTCCGTTATCCTCCACTGCTTGGTAAATTGTTTTGCTAGGCGAGTGATTAAAAATGATCATTTCAGAAAACGGAAATAGCTTCCAAGGAACACAACTATTTTTCAATATTATACAAAAGGTTTCACCACGAAAGAAACTCACTTGATTAAAAGGAACAGTACTACTCTGTGTACGGAAGGCTGGCGGTACAAATGTCTGCTGGTGAGGCATTAAGTATTTGGGGGGCTGCATGAGAATTTTGAAGAGAAATACGTCTTCCTTATGAATAAAACACATCATCATTTCCTCTTGTGCACATTGTGTCTTTGTGGGCCCCATAAAGTCTTTTTTCTTGATTATTTCTTGCAAATGTATAGTTTACATTAAGTGAGTTTAGACCTGAGCATTTAAGAAATGCCTAAAACACAGGCATTCATGATAATGGGTACTTTCTAGGGATTCTGAAGTATGGTCGAAAAATACACATCGTGGCAAATTGAGGTATAAGCCCTCACAATTCTCTATGGTTCCCCCCCACACACACACACAGTGATATTAGCTGTTCTCAATTTTTTCCTACTCCAGTATACTTAAGGCGTATGGCACACACCTGCCAATAATAGGGCCCAACGGGGATTATGGGGAACTCTGGGGCAGGTTGTATAAAGACAGAGCCATCATGTCATACCACCAGGTCTCACTTTCATACAACTTTCTGTAATAAGTTTATCATCATAATTTTAACAGCCACCTGGGCAACACAGGACCTAAAGTAACTGTCAAAAAGGTCAAAAGAATCCCTTCGCCAGAAGTCCCCTTCTTACCCTCGGCCACACTTCAGAGTTTTTAGTTGTTTAAATCTACCCCCCTTTCCATCTCTTATGATAAACTGCCCTTCAGTTAGGGGATGGTGTTCACCTTCAGATATCCTGATTTCCTTGTGTTGAAGTGCACTGATTTCTTCCGATTGGTTTATATTGACTCTGTCTGTAAGGTGTAAGGGGCAGAACCCAGAGACAAGACCGGAGCACAGATGTTCAGGCCAAGTTTACAGACAGCAACCTGCCTGGGCAGTGCAAAGAGGGCATCTGCGTCTAGGAGCAGTTAGAGACCCCTTTTACACAGGGCATGGGATGGCAGGCAAATTCCACAGCTTGCCTGGACGGCCCCTTTCACGTGAACTTCAGGGACGGGGCTAACTGGGTCCTCAGAGTCCTTTATCTTAGGATAAGAGGAAGAGGAGGGTGATGAGGAAGCAGGGTCCCTGTGGGGCTGTGTTAGGGCCCCCAACACCATCATTGCTCCTATTTGTCTCAAAAGGAGGGAGGCATTCAAGAGGACATGTGGCAAACTTTTATGTGCTCTCAACACTCATCATTAAAACAGCAAAATGTAAAACACAGCAGCCAGGATAGAAACAGAAACCCTGCTCTGAGCTCCACGGCAAGTTGCAATCTCATTGTCTTATTGGAATGAGATCCAGAGAGTCTCAAACTCAAGCTGGTCCTTTGGGACTGCCCACCCTGCAACCTGTGGGCTGCATGGGGATTGTGAGGGATTTTTTTTGCTTCTCTGTGGGGTCAGGTATCATGGAAAGTATGCATGAGCCTTCAATGTGTGACCCACGGCAATGCTTATTCTTCTAATATGTGGCAGAGGGAATAAAAAAGACTGGACACCCCCGCTTTATACCAAAGACACACTTAGTTTAATCAGAATGCTCATTTTGCAGATGAAAACCTCTTCTGTTAGTTGGTACACTGGAATTCTGTCTAGATCAGTCATTTACCATCCATTTCTGAATACCCAGCCAGTCATGGCTTCTGCAAACCTATCGTTCTGTGCCTAAGCATAAGTACTGGGGAAAGGACCCTGCCACACACTTCAAAATATACTCTTGGGTGCAAAGATGGCCGGGCCACAGGGAGTGGAGACGGTTCCCAGTTAGTCACCTCCACCCCATCCTTCCCTACCCCAGCCCAGACCTGAGTAGGGCAGAAATGATGTTGTATCTGTTGTACCTACAACTTTGGCAACACGCTTTGAGCTTCCCTGAACTGTAGGACCAGGCCCCACTCACCACACCCCCCTGGTTAGCAGGGAGCTGTTACAATACCCCTAACAAAGACGTTCATTTACAGGAGATTATTTGTTGAGCAAATACCTGCCAGGCCGTGACAGGCTGTTGAGGTTCGAGGCTGAGCTAAAACCAGACAGGCCCTCTAGGCCTGCTGTTCGTACACATGAAACAAATAATCATAAAAGTGTGTGTAAACCTGCAGCTGTAGGTGCTACAAACAAGGGGTATTTAATACTGTAAGAAATGGGCCTGGCGTGGTGGCTCACACTGTTAGCCTAGCACTCTGGGAGGCTGATTGCTTGAGCTCAGGAGTTCAAGACCACCCTGAGCAAGAGTGAGACACCCCCCATCTCTACTAAAAATAGACTAGCTATGTTTTGTGGCAGGTGCCTGTAGTCCCAGATACAGGGAAGACTGAGGTAGGAGGATGACTTGAGCCCTGGAGTCTCTGAGGTTGCTGCAAGCTGGGATGACATCAAGGCACTCTACCCACGGTGACAGAGTAAGACTGTCTCAAAACAAACAAACAAAAAAACTGTAAGAAATGATAAGTTATAAAAGAGTTATGGCCTCTAATTTGGCCTGGGGTTTAAACAAGTTGGAATCCGACAAGGTAAGTCAGCGCGTGTGTGCGTGAGTGAGTGTGCATGTTTATATGTGCACACATTTGTGTTTGTGTGAACCAGGGTCCTGGGCATGTGAGGCACAAACAATAGCCCAGGAAAAGACCCTGCAGCAGAATGAACCAGGGTATGTGTTAGCAACTGTGAGAAAGAAATCTATCTGGACTGCACAGTTATGAACAAGGAGAGGGTGCACAGACAGGGTCACGCAGACCACGTTAAGGGCTGGGCCTTTTATTCAAAGAGTAATGGGAAGCCACTGCAGGGTTTTAGGTAGGGAGTGAAATCAGATTTGGATTTTTAAAAGACCTCCCCAACTTCAGCGGCGAGATGTATGAGTAGATGTGAGGTTATCTCGGCAGTCAAGGCAGGCTTGATTGGCACTAGGTTACATCGGAGTGGTGCACCACAGGCAGTGACATCCTAAGACGCAGGGGACATAGATGGCATAGCAGCTCACATTCAGTGCTTGCCATGTGTCTGATAGGCACTAACAGTAAGAAGATATACATGTGTGTGTGCGTACATGCGTGTGCATGCGTGTGTGTGTGTGTAATGGGTAAGGCAGGAGCTCTGTCTCCAAAGTTTCCATTCTACTAATACAAAGCCCGTAATAGCCACACCTGGACGGGCATCAGACGTAATAGCCACACCTGGACGGGCATCAGACGTCATAGCCACACCTGGACGGGCATCAGAAGGCAGCAGGATCAACTCTGCAGGGCAGGTGGGTGATCACGTGAGTTGTGATCAAGGAGAGGTTTAATATAACAAGTGATGTAATGGTCCGGCTTGCCAGAGAGAAAAGCTCCAGGACAAATGAGCCCTACCACCACAGAAGTCTCTTTCAAACCCAACACCTCCGGAGAAGACATTTTTAAATAACGTGGAGGCTCCAAAGTTGCATCCTTTGAGGCACTTTCTTAGTGTGTGTGTGTGTGTGTGTGTGTGTGTCTCACAACAGAAGGGACCTTCTGGAGTGAAACCCAGAGTCTTCTGCTTCTGTTCTTTATATACCGTGCACGTGTGTCCTCATGTTTACATCCATATATGTTGGTTCTTTGAACCAGATATAACGTATTTATATGTGGTTGATGAATGAGATGTAACTTTTTCCTCCTCAACAGTCACGTCCCTCCTCTGCTAACTCACCTTCCATGAAATGGCACATTGGTGTTCCCAGGGCTTTCTCCAGTGTGTAATGAGCAGGAGAGAGGAGGCTCTGCCATGGCAACAAACACCCCCAAGATTCTTCAGTGGATGAACACAACAAATGTTAATTTCCTGCTCAGATACAATTGGCTCAGGAACTCATGCTGCCTCATTTCATTCCCTCGGTAACTATCAGAACGAGAAGTCTTATATTTCACCGAGCAAAACTGGTCACAGCGCTCCACCTAACTGTGAGGGTGCTGGGAGCACAGATGAGCAAATGGAATATGTATTGAGCATTAATGTTTCTGCAGAAAGAACCCCCCCACGATGATTAAATCTTAAAAACCACAAACCACCCAAGGGGGAAAAAACTCCCCAGGTTCGTAAGACATATTCTTCTTCCTCAAGTGATGGTTAAAACTGGTATAAAATATATCTAGCTCCTTCGCAAACTAAAGCATACTAAGCTTCTATTTGGCAAAATAAAATAATCATACTAAAAAATATATGCTCCTAAAAACTAATTAAAGAGCCAGCTCAAATCATCATGAAGCCAGATCAGTTTTAAGCAAAGCTTCTTAAGTGTCATTATCTGCTAGACGTGTATGAAAAGTGTTCTGCGAATTTCTCCTTCATCCTATCTTTAACCTCTCAAACAACCGCCCACAGAGAGCCAGAGAGTGGCAGGCGAATGTGTTAACGATGCCAGGACATGTGAGCCTCTCCACATTTATCAAGGATGATTGCATAACTATGATGAGAATGAACTTTTCTCACTTTCCAAGGAAGGCTAGTGGGGAGGGAATGGGTTTTTATAACCCCAGCATGATTCAATAAGATGAGTTAGTAAAATTATCTTTAGGACCACAGAAAGTGGCTACATGTTGATATGGTAAATCTCAAAAGGGGGCAATTCAGCATCCTCTGTCCCAGTTTCATCAACTTTCAATGAAAGTGGAATTGAGCCAGGTGCAGTGGCTCACGCCTATAACCCTGCACTCTGGGAGGCTGAGGCCAGTGGATTGCCTGAGCTCATGGGTTCTAGACCAGCCTAAATAAGAGCAAGATCTCATCTCTAAAAACAGCCGGGTGTTGGGGCAGGTGCCTATAGTCCCAGCTACTCGGGAGGCTAAGGCAAGAGGATCGCTTGAGCCCCAGAGTTTGAGGTTGCCGTGAGCTATGATGCCACAGCACTCTACTGAGGGTGACAAAGCGAGACTCAAAAATAAATAAATAAATAAAGTGGAATTGATCGTAGATTTTGCCCTCTGTTCCAGATGTTCTGGTTCAGAATCTCTGATGGTGCTTTTCAGAAACTGCATTTAAACAATGACTTTAGAGCAGGGGTTAGCCAACTTTCTAGAAAGGGGAAGAAAATAAATATTTCAGGCTTTGCCTGACACACGAGTCTCTATCTCAGCTACTTGGCTGTGTTGCTGTAGTGTGAAGACAGCCATAGACGTAATACTATTTCATTCACAAAATAACATTTTGTTCATAAAAACAGGTGGTGAAGGTGTGTCCCCAAGCCAAAGTTTGCTGATCTCTGCTTTGAGATATTAGTTTTAAGGTGATCTTTTCTATAAATTGAGATAGAATGTACATACGGTGCAATGCACAGGCCTTAGGCTCATCAAGATTTAAAGGGTTTTTGATAAATGTAATCGTTCCCTGGTGCCTTCCCAGTGAGGGCCCAAATCCCTTAAGGCAATGACTGTTCTGAATTTTCTCACCACCAATTTGTCCTGTCTGTTCTTGAACGTCATATGAAAACATACCGTCTGTGTATTTCTGTGTCTGGACTCAGACTCTTCATAATATAAATGAGATTCACTCCCATGAATGCATGTACCAGCTGATCAAGTTATTAATTTTTTTCTGTCAGAGAAAGTTGATGATTACAAATGTGTCTGAAACTGTGGCTGCCGTTTTGTCTATCACTTGTCAACTTTTGCTTCATGTATTTTGAAGCTAGTCATTAGTGGCATATCTATTTAGGGTTGTTGTAACTTCCTCATGAAATTAACCATTTTATCATCATGAAATGCCTCTCTTCCTCTCTGGTAATACTCCTTGTCCTGGAGTCCACCTGGTAGTGGTACAGACACCAGCTTTCTTATACTTGCTAGTGCCATGTTAAATATTATTCCATTCTTTTATTTTCAATCTACCAGTGTTTCTGTGTTTCAATTGAGTCTCTTGTAATCAGCAAATAACTGGCCCTCGCCTTTTTAATCAAGTCTGGTGATCTTTGCCCTTTAAGTGGACTATTTAGGCCACTTACATTTGATGCAATTATTTCTATGGTTGTGTTTTAGGAAAACAGTCTTCGATTTGTATTCTGGTTTTCCCACTCAGTCTTTCTGCTTTATTCCTAATTTCTTGATTTCTTTTCAATTAAGCAAATATTTTTAGCATTATATTTATATCCCTTTATTGTTAAGCTATATTCTATTTATTTTTTAACCATTGTTACAGGAAAAACAGTATGTATCCCTAACTTACAACAATCTCCTTAGAGCTCATGTTATATGACTTCAGTTAAAATATAGCAAAACTTTATTTCCTATTCTGTGACATATATTGTCATTTTAATTGTCCTATATTTTACATTGACACATGTAACAAACCCCATAATAAAATTTTAATAATAAAAATAAATAACAAAATATTTTTTAATAACAAAAATAAATTTTGTTTTAAAATGTCAGGTACCTTTCAAATAAATTAAGAGACATAAAAGAATCTACAGTCATATTTACTAAGGTATTGGCTATGTCAACTATTTCTTTACTTTACATAAGACAGCTTCTTTCTGCTGTCACTGTCTTTCACCTTGAATTATGTCTCTTAATTTCCTCAACTGTCCTTTGTATGAGAAGATGTTTATTTCTTTCTATTTATTTTTCTCTTTGGGGACAGGGTTTCTCTGTTGCCCAGGCTAGAATGCAGTGGCATCATCTTAGCTTACTGCAGCCTCAAAACCCTGGGCTCAAGTGATGCTCCTGCCTCAACCTCCCAAGTAGCTGGGACTAAGGACACATTCCACTGTGGGTGGTCAGCCACGATGCCCAGCTATTTCACCACATTTGTGAAGGGTACTTTTGCTGGGCATAGAATTCTATGTTGACAGTAGAGTTGATTTTGATTTTTTTGTTTATTGTTTGTTTCTTTCTGAACTTTCAGTTTCTATGAGAAATCAACCATTTTGCCCCCAATTGATCCCCTGTATGTAATTATCATTTTTAATTGACTGCTTTTAAGATTATCTCACCGCCTTTGTTTTCTATCAGCTTGGCTATGGTATCTGGGAAGAGTGTTTTTTTTTTTTTTTTTTCATTTAACCTGCTATATGGTATTTACTTAACTTCTCAGCTATCTAAATGGATTTTTTTCCAAGTTAGGGAAATGCTGGCCATTGACTCTTCGAGTGTGTTATTCTGTTCCTGTCTCTCTCTCCCTGCTTCTCTGTGACTTAATTAAAAACAGACATAAAGCATAAAGACCACTGGATATTGTCCTACAGATCTCTGTGACTTTGTTCATTCATTTTTTCACCTTTGATTTTCTCTTTTTATTCTTCAGATTGAATCCCTTTTTGTCAGGGGAGGGGAGTCTGTCTTCAAATTCACTAATTCTTTCTTCTACTATCTCTAATATACAATCAAACTTGTCAAGTGCCATACTTATTTCAAATATTCTACCTTTCCTTTCTAGCCCTTCCATTTGATTATAATTCACAGTTCTCCACTGAGATTTCTCCTTTGTTCAGTAAGACAATCTTTTATTGAAGTCTCACAATATGTACACAACCTATTTAAAGTCATTTCTCATAATTTTTAACACCCACAATGCATCAGTGTCTTTTTTTAAATTTTATTTTATATATTGCATAGAGGTCACATTTTCCTTTATATGTTTAGTGAATTTAATGTATGTTGCACAATATGGTAAAGCATTGTAGGAGTCTAGACTATGAACCTTCTTTCTTCCCTTTTTTTTTTTTTTTTTGAGACAGAGTCTTACTCTGTCACCTTGGGTAGAGTGCTGTGGCATCATAGCTACAGTACCTAAAAATCTTGAGCTCAAGTGATCCTCCTGCCTTAGCCTCCCAAACAGCTGGGACTATAGGTGCCTGCCACCATGTCCAGTTAATTTTTCCATTTTTAGTGACAGGGTCTTGCTCTTGCTCAAGCTAGTCTCAAACTCCTAAGCTCAGACAATCCATCTACCTTGGCCTCCAAGAGTACTAGGATTACAGGTGTAAGCCACTGAGCCCCGTCTGTTACCTTCTTTTGAAAGGTGCCAATTTTTTTTTTTTTTTTTTTTACACAATTAGTTAAATGACTAGAACATCATTTTGGTCTTGTTGGGCCAGATTTTACTGTCGGGGGGCATCTATTTCAATCTTGAGCTTAGGCATCCAGCATGCACTTATCCTAGTGGGAATTAGAACTTTCTCCTCAGCATAGTTATTCTGGGGTCACAAATAATTGCACAAGGTCCCCCCTTGGGCTTGGATGGATCCCAGTATGTTGCAGCACTCACAGATTCTGGTGTTACCACTGAGCCCTCAGCTCCGTATAAATAATAATCTCTGCTGCCCAGTGAAATCTGGACAGTCCAGCCCTTGGCCAAGGACCTGCCATGAAATCCTGTGCAGATTTATGAGTCCTCCCTTTACATATATTCTTCTTATCCATTACCCTGACCAAAAAATTGTCCACTGGAGAAGCTTTAGAAATATCACCTCCACATCTGCAGCCCTGAGAAAATGCCACTATGCCGGGCCCTGCATCAGAAAAGGGTGCCCAGGCAGAAGGCCAGGGCTTCTGCAAGGCGAGGCTCCTGTGTTTTCTTATCCCCAGAATGATGGAACTGCAGTGCCTTTGATCAGTGCCTAAAGAATAGCTTTATATATTTCATTCTTTACAGTTGTTTTGGTGGGAGGACCAGAATCAACACAGAATTCTATTTTTTTTTTTTTTTAATTTCAGATTGCTATATGAGTACAAACAATCAGGTTACATTGCTTGCATTTGTTAGGTAAAGTCCAAGTTGTAGTTGAGCCTTTTACCCGGGACCTGTGCCAAATTCCCCTACACTGTGCCCGTTAGGTGAGAACTTATCAAACCCCTTCTCATCCTCCCCATTCTTGCCCTCCCCCTCCTCCCCCTCCTCCCCCTCAATTAAATTGAATTTAATTGTGTTTTTTTCTTGTGTGGGCATGTAGTTGTTCATATAATAGTTTCATATAAGTGATGAGTACATTGGATGCTTGCTTTTCTATTCTTGTGATACTTAACTTAGGAGAATGTTCTCCAAATCTTTCCAGGAAAATACAAAAGATGTGAAGTCTCCATCTTTCCTTATGGCTGAATAGTATTCATGATCTACATACACTACATGTAAAAGACTGTAAACCCACACCTCTCACCACTTACAAAACTTGACTCATGCTGGATGAAAGACTTAAATCTAACACATGAAACAATAAAAACTCTAGAAGAAAGTATGATTTAACTCTTGACAATATTGGCCGAGAAAAAGATTTTATGAAGAAGACCCCATTGTAATTGCAAGAACACCAAAAAATAAACAAACCAGACATGATCAAACTAAAAAGGTTCTGCACACTAAGGACACAACAACTAGACAAAGAAATCTTTTGTTTAGGGTTTTCTTTCTTTTTTTCAGACAGAATCTCTCTCTCTGTTGCTCAGGCTAGAGTGCTGTGGCATTAGCCTAGCTCATAGCAACCTCAAACTCCCAGGGTCAAGTGATCCTCCTGCCTCAGTCTCCTAAGTAGCTGGAACTACAGGTGTGTGTCACCATGCCCAGCTAAATTCTCCATTTTTGTAGAGCTGGGGTCTTTCTTTCACTCAGGCTGGTCTTAAACTCCTGAGCTCAAGTAATCCTTCTGCCTCACTCTCCCAAAACAATAGGATTATATGTATGAGCCACTGTGTCTGGCCAGAAGCCTTTTTATAGTAACATAGTACAATAAAAAAAAACATGCAAAGCCATATTTTTTGAGTTTAAATTTTCTAGTAGTTGCATTTTTTTCTAAAAAGAAAAAAAAGTGTAAATGAACCAATAAAATTAATTTAATAATGTATTAAATTTAACCCACTATATCCAATGATTATCATTACCCTGTATAATTCCTATAAAAGTCATTGAGATATTTTAATTTTTTTTTCATGTTAAGTCTTCAAAAGCATGAGTGTACTATAAAGGATAAACTTAGAGCAAACCTTGACTTTATCCAGCTACATTTCAAACGTTCAGAAGCCACGTGTGACTGGTGGCTATTCTATCAGACAGCACGACTCTAGAGTATTCTTAGGCACATTAAAATTTGACAAACGCCAGATCACAGAGGTTTTAAAATACATTTCTGATACCCCCAAGTATATTAATCAGTGCATATTTCCCTTATACAATTCTCCGAAGTGAGAAAATGCTTAGGTCATAAACCTCTTTATCTTTCCATCAAAAATATGGAAAAAAATATTTTTATGTTTTACAAATGCAAACCAAAGTAGCTGTCACCAAGGTAGCAAGTTAATGTGGCTCAACTGAGAATTTGTTATTAACGTTCCATCTCACCCTGAATGTTGAACATTTATTTAATGGTATGACCTTTCTTAGGTCTTGATTTCTAAATCTATGATGTGAACAAAGCCATAAACTGTCCTTGCTAGAATGCAGGGTGGTTTAAAATTGACTGGAGAACGGAATTATTTGCAAAGGTCCCACATGAATCTTCTTTAGAGGCTTACCACCAGCGAACTCGCGATTCATTTCCACAAGGTCAAATTAATTTTCACTTTTGGAATTCAAAGCTACGTGTTTCTAAGGCCCACGGACACATCACTTTACATCTTTGAGTCCCTGCCTCGCCTTCCTCAGGGCTTGGCATATAATGCTCAAAGATGGCTTGAATTAAAAGGCCCAAATCAACAGAGAGCAATTTTTTAAATGAATGGCAACTAGAACAGTTGCTCGAATAAAGTAGAACAGGAGAAAAACAATGTAGAGAGAGAAAATAATGTTTTAAAAAGGGGACAGGAAATAGTCTGAGAGACAGAATAAGTTTGTTCAGCTTTTCTCTTTTAAGCCTAACTGCTGACTCTCAACAAGGGCTGCCTTACTCTATTTAAGTCCCCCTGGCTTCCTTTCAGCCTCCCAGAGGTCAAACTTGTTACTACCTCATGGCCTTTGCAGTTTCTGTTCCCTCTGCCTAGAATGCTTTTCCTGTACTGTTGGTACAGCTCACTGGCTTCCCTTCAGCCTCCCAGAGGTCAAACTTGTTCCTACCTCGTGGCCTTTGCAGTTGCTGTTCCCTCTGCCTAGAATGTTTTTCCTGTACTGTTGGTACAGCTCACTGGCTTCCCTTCAGCTTCCCAGAGGTCAAACTTGTTCCTACCTCATGGTCTTTGCAGTAGCTGTTCCCTCTGCTTAGAATGCTATTCCCATACTGTTGGTACAGCTCACCCTTTCCTCTCTCCATGCTCTCAGGGAGTCTTCCCTAATGTCCTATTCAGTGAGTACTTTCTATCGCCAAACTATGTTGACTTTTCCCTAGTATCTGGAACAAGGCATAATCTGTTTCTGAAGTGTTTACTTCTTTGTAACCTGGCTTCTCATGATAAGGGCCAGGCATTGTCTTTAGGGCCCCTTGCCTTTCTCCGGCTTGTAGCTCTAGGAGACCCCTGAGATACGTGAACATTGACTACTCTGTGAATGTTATGTCTCTGGGTTTTGGAAAGCTCTAGTGGGAAAAAAAACAAAAACAAAATCAAAACAAAAACGTAACCTGTTCTACTGGAAACCAAAGGAGAATGTATTTACACATTCTTGAGTGCAAATGTCTCAGGTCCGTTGCAGGGGTACACGGCACACTTCCTGGGTCAAGGACACACCTACACCTTGGGCTTTAACCCTACATAAGGGATGTGGCTCCTGTTCTACTTGAAACCAGACCTCTGAATGTATTTACGAAGTAAAAGGAGAGAGGCCCACAGTACCTATTCTTAAAGAGTGTACAAATATGCTACAGTCACGTGGAAGGTGATTTGGAACTTGATTATACCACGTACCATCTCTGTGATCTTGGACATATTATTTAACTATCCTTGTCTGCTTGTATCTACTTCATGAAATTGTAAAGTTTAGGTAAAATAATGAATAAAAAAGCAGTAGGCTTGGGACACAGAAAATGCTGAATGCCCAGCCTCTATTAGCTATGATGACTGACAGAAAACGAGTCTCATGGCACCAGCAGGAAGGTCAGGGACGGCCAACACCAATGACCTGAGCAGAGGCGGTCACCTTCCCTCAATCTGTTGGCATTCTCAAGTATCATCCGGAAAGTCTGAATGAATGAAGTCGTCCATATTTACATATTAGTGAACTTCCCTTTTGCTGTGTAATTCTCCATTACATTTCAAATGGGGTATTTAATCCCTTGTATTTGATTCTGGCTGAAGTGGGAATGGAAATGCAAGTAAACACCATATTGAAAATCTGACTGTTCAATGAATCGCAGAATTCTTTTCACATTTGTCAGAGG
>NW_003852439.1:12408336-12437310 GCF_000181295.1 Otolemur garnettii | reverse complement strand
TGGACAGGGCTGGGTGAGAAGGAATCTGCGTGTCCCCTGGCTTTCATGAAAGGGCCGAGAACCAGAAGGGAATAGGAGCTATGGCCAGGAGGGGTTACTTGTCTAGGTGGCTAGTGGAGAGTCTGGATCAGAGAGCTGGAAAGGCTGGAGCAACCAGGGGGCCTCATAACTGCAAGGCCCCCCTTCTCCAAGGAATAACTGCTGGTAGTGTGTGCAAATCAGGCGGGTTCTACATGGCTATAAATCAGCATGTTCAGAGTATTCTCAAATTAATTAGATGTGAGCTTGTAAGCGTTACTCTACTAGTTCTCATTTAGTACTGAGTATATGTGGTGTTTGTCCATTTTTATGTTACTTCACTTAGGAAAATAAGTCTCCAATTCCATCCAGGTTGTTACAAAAAATACAAAATCTCCATCTTTCTATGGCTGTCTACTATTTCTTGGTATGCATACAATAATTTATTAATCCATTCACGGCACTTGGGTTGTTTCCATATCTTTGCGACTGTGAATTGTGCTACTACGAACATTCACGTGCAAAGGTCTCAGGTCCATTGCAGGGGTACACTGCGCACTTCCTGGGTGAAGAACACACCAACCACTTGGGCTTTAAGCCTACAGAAGCAAAATACATAACCTAATCATACGTGCCCCCATGTTAATCTGAAATTTTTTAAAAGTTAAATAAATTAAATTAATTGGATGTGTAAAACTATAATAGAGTTTGGCAACAGCGGGCTCTGGAACTAACAGGTCCCAGACTGTAGTGAATATATAAAACAGTCTTTGGGTCAATCCTTAGATGCCATGGAGGGCTCATCTACATGACAATAATCAAATCCAAAAGTCCACTAGGAAGGCTCTGTTCCACTCTGAGAAGTATGAAAGCTTTTAGCCCGACTGTAACTCCTAGCAGCCATGAGGCCCAGGTGGCAAGGGCTGAGTGGCAAGGGGACTGAGTGGCAAGGGCTCCTTTAGAGGGGCACAGAGTGGCATGAGGGATGTGGATCCTGCATGGATGGACCATCCAGTTTTGAAGAGAAATGGGAACCTAGTTTTAGATTTTGATGCCAAATACGTCATATTAAGATGTTGACAAATAAATACAAACTTAAACTGTGTGGTTCAAACAAAACACCTCTAGGGGTCAGTTATGGCCTGAGAGTCACCAGTTTCCAACTCTAAGGCAGCCAGAAACCAAAGCATGGCTCAGAGAGGGAAGGTGCCTTTATGGGCAGGGAAGAGCCTTGCTTCAGTTGTTTTATTTTTTTTTGTTGTTTATTTTTTTTTTTTTTCTTGTGGTAAAATATACCTAACAAAAACTTTACCTTTTAACTATTTTTACATGTAGAGGTCAGTGGCACTTAGCAGCTTCACAATGTCGTGCATCCATCACTATTACTTTCCAGAACTTTCTCATCTTATCAAAGTGAAACTCTGTACTCACCAGTGATTTTCAACCAATGTGCTTTGAGGGTATCTTAGGTGGGCATCAAAAATGTTTAAAGATCATTAATTAAATTATATTCAAAAGAAGACCAAAGTGCAGTAAGTCTATTCTTGTTTTTCACTCCTTTTTTGCTCAATATAATTCAAGTGTGCTGCGGAAGTTTAACTATAGGTTAAGTGTGCTGTGAGATAAAAAAAGGTTGAAACCACTGCCCTACACCATAACACTAATCCTCCCACCCCAGCTGATGCTGACTTCTATTCCGTTCTCTCTAGATAAATTTGATGGCTTTGGTGCCTCCTAAGAGTAGAATCATATATTTGTTCTCCTGTATCTAGCTTCTTTCACTTAGCATAACGGTTTTAAGGCTCATCCATGTTATAGCACATGTCAGGATTTCATTTCATTTTGTGGATGAGTAATTCTCCTTTGTCTGTGTACACTGTATCTTATCTGTCATCCATCCACGGATGGATTTGGGGGTTGTTTCCACCTTTTGTTATTGTGAATAATGTCACTGGACACTGGTATAGAAATCTGTCCAACCCCTTGTCTTTGATTCCTTTGGGTATATTCCTAGGACTGGAATTGCTGGATCACATATAATAATTCTGCATTTAGCCTTTTGAGGAGTCTCCTACCCATTTTACAATGCTTGCAAAGTATCTCTCAAAGTTACAGCAAAGATTCTTCCTATAGACACGTATGTTACTAAGACGAGTATTCTCTAAGGAACAACAGGGTTTTATACAAGCATGCCAAAATATTATATACACATTTTGAGAAAGGAAAAATACTGTATCAAAATTGTAATACTCAGTATATATCGACAACAGAAAATGAACACAAAGTCACACTGAGCATCTCTTGTACTGCAGAAATCAAACGTGACTTGAGTATGACAATTTTAGTATAGTTTTCCCTTTCTTAAAATGTGTATACATTTTTTGGCACCCTCTGTATATTTGCAGTAGTTATTTTTTAAAGGTTGATGAAAAACAGCTTTATTTTTCTATTTGTGGTTTCTCGGTATTTTTAACTAATAGCTCATTTACTTACCCTGAAGTTCACTGGCAGTAGTTTTTGGTGCTTTTATCAGAGAGGATATTTTTACACGTACACACAGCCACATAGATCACCTTCTGTAATCCCACAGAATGAAAGAAAAAGTTCCCTGGCCTTTTCTTCCCATTTACTGGAAAGATAAGTGTTACTCACCTCCTCTTCAGGGAGGGGAGAGCCACTGAGGCCCAGCTGCTGACTTAGCACGTGCCCCCCCAACCCATGTCAGTCAGTCATGGGGACAGCAGGTGTAGTGAGGAGGCCTCACAGCTCCTCTACAGCACAAATGAGGGAAGGAGGGTACCCGGGGATGGCTAATGCAGGAAGGTGGCTACAAGGCAGGGTATGATACGATGTCATCATCAATTAACCCAAATGAGAAAATGGTGAAGACAGCAAGGAAAAGGATTAGGGAATTCATAGAATTCCTTTGTTGATTCAAGAATTCCCAGTATGTAGAAAGCTCCTTTAAAAATGTAGTTGTATATCATCCACACAAGAGAAAAACACAATTAAATTCAAGTTGGGGGCAGGGGTTGAGGCAGAGTTGGGGAAGGTCGCACACCACTGATCTGAGCCCCACGTGTGTGAGCAGCAAAGCTCCTCTGGACTAGGCAGGGACACACCATGGCCAGTGGAATGATGCTATGGGACACAATGGAAGGCAGATGTGGTCATCGGGCATCCCAGAGGTCATCCTTGGAGGCTGGGGCCTGGGGTGTGCTGGGTGTAAGAGGCAGCCTGACATGAAGAGAAGCAGGTTGGACCCAGATTTCAAACATTATCACCCAGCCTGATGTTTCACCAGAGGCGGCCCCCACGTGGACAGGTGAGCCCAGAGGCGGCCCCCACGTGGACAGGTGAGCCTACTTCATACTCACAGTGCAGTCTGTTAGGATTTCAGACTCCTGAGCCCACGGCAGACACAGGAAGCCTCCGTCTCACAGCAGAGCCTCAAACCCTACATTTTGACCAGGGTTCTAGATGTTTCTTGTCTGTGCTGAAGTTCTTGCAAAGCTGACACTCACACTTCCAGGGGTTGACAAGGCTGTGCCTGGAGGTCCAGGGCAAACTTGGACCTCACATGCTCCTGACACATGGGTAAAACATGAAGATTAGTCTTTTTATTGTGGTGCTGTGGATGGGTAACACATGGCAAGATCATCAAGTAGAAGGTAAAATTATAAAATCCATTTCTATAAGATGAAGTGTAGCAGTTTTAAGAAAGAACAAAAATAAATCTGCCACACACAAGGGCGTGAGATGTCCTCACCCTCCTCTCTGCTCTTCACCAGCCCCCAGCCTAGGTCCGGGGTGTGCATCCTCAGACACTAGAAATGTTTTCATGAAAAACTGAGGGGCGACTGCAGTGGGTATTAGTAGCATCCGGATGGATGCCTGCAAAGGAGGAAAACAAGGATGGTTTCAGGTGCAGGAAGGTCACTCAGTGCTCTGAATTCAGGGCCACAAGCTGAGTGCCAGCATGAGAATAAAAAGAGGTGGAGACTGAAAGGCAAAATTAATAGTAACAATTAATGACAAAAATAATTATTATAGACACCTAGTACTTATCGAGCCAAGATGACATTCTTATATAATCCTCACAAAAAACAAAAACAAAAACAAGGTGTACATTTTACAATCAGACTTACTATACCTACGGGGACACTGACAAATTACATGAGCCACCCAAGATCCCACAAGTAGTAAGCTGGCCGGGGACGCTGCAGTTCTCTCCAGTACCCCTCAGGAAAGCACTAAGAAACCAGAAGCCTCATGGGTTGTTGACAGGAATGTGAGATGGTGCAGTGGTTATGGAAACCACTCCAGTGGTTCCCCAATAAATTAAACATAATACATAGCGTCCCACTCCTAGGTAAATACCCAAAAGTACTAGACACATGAATTCAAGCAAATACTTGTTCACAGCTGCTATTCACAAAAGCCCAAAGGTAGAGACAACTCAAATGCTAATGAATGGTTAAACAGAATGTGGTATGCCCATACAGAGGAATATTATTTAGCCATAAAAAGAAACGAAGCATTGGCACATGCTATGATACAGATGAACCTTGAAAAAACACTATGCTAAACTGAAGGAAGTCATATACAAACAGTTACATATTGTATTATTCCATTAATATGAAATACCCAGGAGGGAAATAACCTTAGATGGAAAATAGATTAGTGGATGCCAGAGGCTGGATGGGCGGGACACAGCAAGTGACTTCTTCCTGGGTCCAAATTTCCTTCTAGAATGATAAGAATGGCTTAGAACTAGGTAGAGGTTATGGTTGCACACATGTAAATGTCACAAATGCCAGTGAACTGGTCACTTTAAAATGCATAATGGTTTACTTTGTGTTATGTGAACTTCACCTCAATAAAAATGCAAAGAGAAAAAGAGGATCACATATGTCCCAAGGTCTGTTATCTCTCACAGGCAAGCCAGCGCCAACCTGCTCAGGTCCCTACAAAGGAAGTCCTGCATGTTTCAAGCAAGAGAACACAGCCAGGCCAGACCATCAGGACCAGGCATCTGACAACAGCAAGCACTCCTGGGAGTCACTCACCACCCCAAAGCTGAGAGTGAAAGAGTGGGAGACAGTGAGTGAAACCAGAGAGGCCACTTTCTTCATGGAAAAGCTGTGTGTCAGCAAGGCACTAATTGTGTTTGATTGTCACTAAAACAGCATCCCAGCTGCACGAGAGCAGACTTTCATGGGTAAGTGCAGGGACACACAAAAGTATTTGATCTTTCTGGCCTATCGCCTTGCTATAACATGCCTTATGCTCCTAGACAGCCACATCTGGGTACAGCGACGTCATGCATACGTGACTGCTCTTGGCATGGTGCCACTGTTGATCCCCTGGATATAAAGGTGCAGAGGGACCTGCTGCTAGGCAGACTTGCTCTTCTTGTTCTTCCTGCCTTCCTGTGAGCTGAACAAAGCATGTTACACCTGCCCTCCATGCCTGGGTTTCTCCCCAATCTGGCCAAATGAAAACCCTGGTGTTGCAGTAAGAAAACTGGGTATTGAGACTTTACAGGATGAGCTCAAGCTCACATAGTGAGGACACAGTCAAATCAGCACCCAACTGGCAGAAACGCCGGGAATCTGTGATTGTCTTCTGTATACTCAGGACCTCGAAGATCCATGAATGTCCACAGAGGAATCCTGCAAGCCCCACCTAAGGGGTTAGCCAGGGGCCATCAGCTGGCTATGACCTGGTACAAGGGAAGCTGGATCATACAGTGGCCTCTCACCTTCTCCCTGCATTGAACCTTCTGTCTGCATGTGGGCCTCGCATGCTGCCTCCCGAGATCCAGGTGGCTTCCGTTCCTGCCACCTATTCTCCTGGTCACTGGGACCTCCAGGTGTCGGCATGTTCATTTGCTTCATGAAGGCTGCATCTTCCAGAGGGTGGGAACACCATGTCCTCCCACAGCAGAAGGCAGGAGTGAACAAGACCCAGATGCTCCGTGAAGCCTCTTTGATAAGGGTCTTCAGCACATTCATGATGGAGGGCGGGCCCTGCCTCTTAACACTGTCACAGTGACAACATCTGAATATGCCAGAGGCATATTCAAATTATAGTAAAAGGTGATCCAATACTGCAGGGCAGAAATGGTTGTTATTCCTCATCATCTAGAATATGTAACCAATACGGGGATGAAGGTGAACCTGTATTCTGGGTTTTAAAGGTAATTGTCACGTATTTTGTGTGTGTGTGTATGTGTGTGTGATTAATGTCCTTCCAAAAATGTCCACAAATTCCCAGGAATTTACACACTTAGTGTTCATTTCTGGCTTTAATTTTCTAGCCCCTAAACCAGGGGTCCTCAAATTTTTTAAACAAGGGGCCAGTTCACTGTCCCTCAGACCGTTGGAGGGCTGGACTATGGGCCCTGGGACCAGTGGGCTGCTAAGCAGGACTGGCAGCGGTGGCAAAAACACCTGGCAGGCCCGATAAATGTCCTAGGTGGGCTGCATGTGGCCCGCGGGTCATAGTTTGCCATAGTTTGAGGATGCCTGCCCTACACTCTCACCCTTCCCACAGAGATTCTCTTTCACCTTGAGCTAGCTTACCCAAGAATACAACTCAGCATCTTAGCCTTGTTTTGTGCAGAACTACTCCAAGAAAGCCTTAGTGAGAGCATGAGATTTCAGTGAAGTTTGGAGTTGCAGAAGGATTTTCCATCTTGGAGATGCACCCTACTAATTCCAATCATATGCTTAATACCCTAGCTTTTGAAAAGGATTCACGCACTTGCCACTGGAGATTATCTCAATACCTTTACTGAGGAGGGGCCCAGAATCTCTTTTCCTCTGTCCCTGGATCTCATCTATTTCTGCTTCCCACTTCTTTAAATTCTGGGTAATATCCTATTCACAGGGGTCCGTTTTCTCCTCTACTGGCTGAGACATGTGTACATGCAAATAACAGAAACCCAACTCTGACCTGACTAAACAGTAACGAACTCCATGGGTTAACACAAGCAATGGAGCCCATTAATTTCTCTGTTGCTCTGCTCTTTGCTCCTATCCTGGCCTGCACTGGCTTCATTTCCAAGCGGAACGTAAGGTGGCTACAACAGTTAAGGTTGCAAGAAAATTTCCACTGCAGTGAAAGGAAGTATGTTCCGTCTCAGGAACCAGGAAACTTTAATTAGCAGACCTTCATGTTTCATTAATGTGCAGTGTGTTATTTCCCTATCCCTAAACCAAGCTTTGTGGGCCAGGAGAGGGCCATGCTGGGGATGGCAGAGGCTTGAGCTCCAGATTTATCATGTGTGGTGTATATCAGGGGTTAGAAAATTATGACCCCACAGCCCAAACCCAGGCCAATGTCTATTTTTGTAAATCAACTCTGTAAGCAAATTTTAGAGAAATGATAACTAGTTGCAAGAAAGACTGAATGGCTCACAGAACAAAAAACCTGGCTGGGATTAATGAGATACTACCCCTAGAATTCATTTCAGCTCAGGGCTCTCCTGTCTCCCGACCGCTATTCAAGGGCGGAGGAATGAAATGGATGTTATGTAGAGGAGTGTGATGCCACTACAGTCCACCCCTTGGGTAACCAACATTCACAAATCAATGAAAAGGCCGTTCCATTGTGATATCCTTACTATTTTAGATGGATTAAATGCACTTTATTTTATAAAGTTATCATGATCATAAATAGCAATTTCTTTTCAGTGCTTTTCTCTTGGAAAACAAAAAGTTTGCAATTCTACACAAGCCTCTCTCATTTTTATTTATTAAATTGTAATGGACAATGAAATCCTAAGATTTAGACTTTTCTACCCCACCGTCTGCCAACGATTTCTCACGAGCATCTTACCCGTTGGTCATCCCAGACCAGAAAAGGTTCTAAAAGAAACTGCAAAGGGATTTAGTGCCAAGAGACAAGGCAGGCTTGTCCTCATTATCTATCTGATAAAAACAGTATCAGAAATATGGAACTAAAGGCAATCTTAGTGATCCGTCAGTTATATTCCTCTCCAAGAAAACTTTTGTGCCGTCAAGATTCGAACTGGCAATGTTCCATCAGAAAAATGGGCTGTCAGTACAACTGAGGCAACTATTGCCTTATGACACGATAAGCAATAAGGAAAAAGCTATACACACTCAAAGATGATGATACTCCTGCTAAAATGTTCTCATTGCCTTCGATTTCAAAGGAAGTCATACAATTTAATACCACCTGCGAGATGATTCCCAAACACACGCAATGGAAATGGCATTCAGCTAAGAGTCTAATTATGAAATGACCAATGAGAGAAGAATTTCCTCACTGACATTAGATCAACCCCATAATAACACAAACTTTTTTTCTTTGTGAATATGAGAGAAGATGAAGAGAGAGAGAGAGAAAAAAAAATGAGTACATACCTATCTAGAGACTGACATCTAGGAAGAATGGTAAATAAAGACTTTCTCCCCAGGTGGCAATAGTTTGAATAGTCACGCTTAGTCCTAAGTGAAATCTCTTTGACAGAAACCTGCTCTATTTAAAACAGCAGGATACCCACGCTAGGGTTTCAGATTGTGATAATAAAATGCCATTATTATGCTGGTGGTGATACAGGTTTCTCTGGGATGGGAGCAAAGGAGAATGGCTTGGCAGTGGAATAATAGGTATAAAAAGGAGCAGGGAAAGCAGCCTCTCTGACTCCTTCAAATCAATCCCAGACAGCAAACATTGCCAGAGTGTATGTTACACACCAGGCATGGCACAGCCCCAGCTCTCCAAATGCGGGTGAGACCCAAGGTTCAGCTGAATTTCTCCTCTTTCCCCTCCTCACACCCTTACAGTGACCTTAGCATAGCTTTTCACTGTGAGTAGCAGAAAGCACAGCTTCCAGGCTCCAGTATCAATACATCTGGAGACAGGCAAGTTCTGCCCTTGCTTCCATGCAGGAAAATACCATGGCTGTGTCCCCTGCTGTCTTGCCTTTTCAACATGACCATATGATGGCTGCCACAAGTCCACACAGGAAGCATGAAAAAGGGCCAGCAATTGGTGCCAGCTGCTTTGGTCTCATTTTTCATAAACACATAAGCTTTCCCCAAATCACCTCTGCCCAGTATTTCCAGTTATGTCTTGGTGTTAAAGTGAATCATTGGTCCTGACTTTTACTCTTTAAAGTAGTGTTCAAAATCCCTTCCTCACCTGGTGGCCACACTGATGCTTGGCCTTGGGTTTAGCCATATAACATGCAGTATAACATACTCCCAACAGGGTAGTAAGGGATGTGGTGTGCACAGAAGCTTGAACATGCTTTCTCAATTAGCCTTGTACTCTGTCCATCTCACCATGAGAGCAACATGCTCAAGGAAGTCTCTGGTCCAAGGAGGATGAAGGACACCTGACAAAGATCTGAACTCATGCTGCAACTGCACTCATGTGGATCCATGAGTAAGAAAAATACATGAGCAACACTCTGGGATGCTTTGTTACACAGCATTATGGTGCCACTTGCTGACTGATACATTTACATTGTATTGAGTTTCATGGCTGGAATTGAGTTTCATGGCCTAGGCCCTAATAAAGTTACAAAGGCAAAAAGTAAACAGAGACTTAAATAATAGACATAGCAACTTTATGCCACACTTTCTAGCTCAAATTCTCATTCTACACAGATTTAGTCTCTCAGATGTTGCATCCTCCAAATGCCTCCTAAGCATTTTGCTTTGACATGTGCTGTCTTTATATTAAACTCTGGACATGTAAAATTGGGTCCACTCCACCTCTCACCTCAAAACTTACTCCTTACATGATTTCCTTTATGTACTTTTATTACTCAAGTGATAAACATACCATATGCCAACATTAACTTTTATTTCTCTATTGGAATTCATGTATTGGACAAACATTCTAAGTAATATTTATTATTTTCACATTCAGATTCCAGGCAATGTTCATAATGCTTACATTGACTCTTATCATATAGTCCTTTCAGTGAGAATTCTCAAAGTCCATGCAATCAATTTATTATCATCTTCATGATAATGATGAATTCAAGGGTTAATCTGCACCAGCTAGCTACTGGAAGGAGTGGAATATACCAGCTATTGGTTTCAAAAACACTCCTCCATCGAGCCAATGTTTTATGTGAATTATTTCCTACAATCCATAATGTTAACTGCTTCTTCATTCAATCAGTTAATGGAAAATGAAAGCGATTAGATTGTACCAATTCTTTCATAATCACTCCTTTAGCATATATCTCTTAAGTTTAAAATCACTTCTCTCCTGGGCCAGGTATTTTATGTGAATTATTTCTACCAATCCATAGACTTATCCCTTTTTGTCAAATCACTTAAGGGAAGATGAGAGAGATTAGATTGTACGGATTCTTTAATAATCACACCTCTAACTTGTCTCTATTTCTGATCCCATTGCCTGTGTCCAAGCAATTAAAAAGGTCTTCTTTTCTTATATCTTCTCATTCCAAATTATTCTGTATATTGCCCCAAAATTAAACTCCTTAAAATACTGCCTTCATCATCAGGTTTTTCTCCTGCCCTGTCACCACAAACCACTGATATTAGAAATATCCAATTTATTTATAATAGATATTTGTCAAAAGCCATACTCGTGGAGTTTGCTGCATAAGGCTGCCATGTGACAGCCTTATGAGAAGATTCAATTACAGTAGAGCTTCTGTATGTTGACCCCCAAGGGACTGTAACAAACTATCAACACAAGGAGGCGGCCACCACAAGAAATTAGGCCTAATTCCTGACACGTATGTGTGGTGCATGTCCAGTGTATGAAAATTAGGTCAACCTAAAGAAGTGGTCAGTGTAGGGAGGTGGTCAGCTATAGAGGGTCTACTGTATATGCTTCATATCCTTCTTATCCTTTTAATAAATGCACTGACAAAGCATGTAGAAGAAGGGTGAAGAATTTTCTTAGAAGCTCCTTAATTCAAAAGGTTTCAGTGGTTGCACAGCCCACTCTGTACATCAGGTGAAGTCTGTTTCCTATTCAAGGGCTTCAAGGAGTTCATAAATCCATCCCAGTTTACCCTAGAGTTGCTTTGGGCAAGGATGGACCACTGATTGAGCCTTAAGAAAGTGGCTGTCCCAAGGCTGACATGAGGTTAGTGTTCATGACCCTGATGTGACACTGTGTTTCTGTTCTAACTGCTTAGAGTCTGTGTGTGCGCCGTACTCACAGATAAGGAACGAGTATCATTCTCATGTCGCCATTTCTCTTTGTGAAATGCCCTCATCCTCTATCTTTGCCCACTCTTCAAGGCAAACCGAATTTCCTAACTCTAGCATGAGGTCTGACCTTCACATCCACCCAACATAACCCACAAGAGTCTCTTCCTTCCTCTGAACCCCCACATAAGTATGCTGGTCCCTATTACAACTGCCTCGGAACATCAGAGCTCTTTCTACACGTGCCTTTCCCCTTTCTCTTACACGAGTGTTTTGTGACCTCAACACTACTGACATGTGGGGCCAGATAGTTCTTTGTGGGGAAAGCTGCCCTTTTGCACTGGACAAGTGCCCCCTGGGGGATGAGGGACTAAAGTGTTCTATATCAGTGATCTTCAACCCTTCTTTATCTGACGGCACACTTGAACCTGCAATTAAACTTGTGTGGCACACTTAAATTATGCTGATCAAATTAAAAAAAAGAATGAAAAAAAGAATATACTTACAGTGCTTTGAGCTTCTTTCAAAAATAATTTAATTAATGATCTTTAAAATTTTTCGCAGCACACCGGTTGAAAATCACTGATCTAGATTATACATTTCTTAAGCACAGAGATGACACCCTGCTCTTCTATTCCCCTTTCATGTCACTAGTGGAGTGTCCTTCTCATAGAAAGCGCTCAGTGTTATGGTGGATTGATTTCACATTTGCATGGATCCATCTTAATTGGAGGGTTTTGTTTTTTGAAACAGCCCAGCAGGCAGTTGTTTTAATCTGCCATTAAGTCCACATCATTTCACAAATGGCTGCTTAAAAATGCATAGTACTTAGGTATCAATTGTGTTTGTGCAGGGTACAGAATTCTGCTTCCCCTAAATAGGACCATCTTCTGAACAGGCAATCTTTTATTTTATTTTACGTACATATATTTTTAGCGCCTACCTAAAATTCTGTGTAATTCCTTAGCAATCATCAGTTTCCAGAGAGGTTATTTATGAAGCTATGGAGAATTGTGATGATGGTGCAAAGAAGTCACAATGACCTAGAGAGAAAAAACAAAGAACAGAGCTCCAGAGAGCTGTTGAGAATAATGAACTTAAAAAAAAAAATGAAGAAAATAGAGAAAAACAAAAATGAGACTCAGAAAAATTATTGTGATCATCCACAAATTATACGCATGTACCGAGATAGCAGAAGTGCTGACAGATCAAATATCGATGTTTTAAAATCTTTGGGTCTATAACAAATCACATGAAGTTATTTATCCCATATGTGGTCTGAACATTATTTCGAGAAGGTGACAACTTAATTATTATGGACCCAAGATGCACAAAGAGGTGATTTCCAAATATAAAGGATAAAATCACATGACTACAACTGGAGAAAAGCTCTGTATTTGATTCAACAAGAGTTCTGCTCTTTTTTAAAAAATTTATATAATATCCTGTTTGATGTAAAATTGAAGAAAAGAATGTAACTCATCCCTAAGCCAACTTTTTAAACTAAAATGTTGTACAAAGATTCCTGTGGCATTTCAGCTGCCCTTAAATTTTAATAATACTGATAAAATATTCTACTCTCCCCAGCCAAGTAATTTTTTATCTTTAATTGGTAAGCCCTCATTTATTATTTCTAAAGCATAAAAATTCTAATATCTAGGATTTATATCTTACCCAGGCAATCGTGACTGCAAATGTATTTTTAAGAGCACTCAAAAATAGAGAAAGCAAATGAACACCGAGAAATTTAGGTTTGGACTACAATGGAAAAAGATATTTTTACAACAAATATATCACTGACTAACTATATTATGCCTCATCAGTGAAAAATCATCTTTCTGCAATCCCTGGGGTGGTAAGAAAGGCTTTTCTGGGAACAACAAGAAAAAATTAAGTTGGTAAAGATACCTGGGGTCTTCACAATATGGAATTACCACAGATCATTTCAAAATTGACAAAGGCGCAAAACCTGAAATACGGCATGAAGATTCAGTGAAATACAGATATTACATATTGATCCAAAGATGATCAATAATGTGTTTATGGCCGCAGGGATATTGTGATTCATAAAATAAGCTTTACTAAAATAATAAAGTGGGGGAGGCAAAGACCTGCAGAAAACAAAAAGACGCTATTCAGAAAATGCCCCAGCGTCACTGACACTGGCTATGTACACACATGATAAAACCTTTGAGACCAGGCCCATTTCCTCATAAAATGGAAAGTCAAGTTTACTTCCAACCCACTGCATTAGGCTAAGTGATGGCTACCCAGAGATATCAGGTCCTAATCCCCATAGCCTCTAAAATGTGTTAACTTAGAAGGAAAAGGGGTTTGTGCAGGTTCAATTAAGGATCTTGAGATGGGGTGATTATCATGGATTATCCGGGTGGGTGCTAAATCCTATCCCGAGAGTCCTGAGAGAGGGGTGGAGGGAGATTGACACACACAGAGAGGAGAAGATGACATTAAGACAGAGGCAGGGTTTGGAAGGAGGAGGCTGTAAGCCAATGGCGGCCGGCAAACAGAAGCTGGAAGAGGAGGAACAGATGTTCTCTGGAGCCTCCAGAAGGAGCGAGACCCTGCTGACACCTTGATTCCAGCTGGGTGGTGCTGACTTGAGAGTTCTGTCATCCACAACTATGAGAGAATAAATTTCTGCTGTGTTAAGCCACCAAGTTTGTGATCATTTATGGCACCAAGGGAAAACTTATAAACTCACTGTATTTCCTGAGCACTTGCTTTTTGTTCCATCCCAACCTCCCCTATCTAACAGTGATGAAAATGATGATAATGATGGATACTAAAGCAGTACCACCTAAGCGTCATGACCTGTCAAAGCATTTAGGTATGTTGCATTCTTTAATCTTCATACAGAAACCATCTTCCAAGTGTTAGTATCTCTAATGCTCAGAAGCAGCAGCAATGATCCATTATCACATGACCCTCAAAGGGCAGAGATGTCATTAGAACTCAAATGCTGATTCCAGGGACCTCGCCCACAACCACTCTACTGCTCTGCCCTGTGCTTGACTTCCTAGGCACAAATGTTTTGCTCTATAAAAGGGCAGAGACGTGTACATTGCATTAAACTCAGGGACCATCTACACTATCACATATAGTACTATTAGGTAGTACGACCATCTACACTATTACATGTACTACTAGGTATATTCCTAATCATTAAAAATTTTTAAAAGAAATAATACGTGTGTGTGTCCATCACTCTTTTTATCACATCATCTGATATTTGATTCTTAGTGTGCATTAAATATTGACATTAATAGTGAGCCTAATAATTTCACCAGAATTAACAGTAAATAGCAGCTCTGTGTGACATTATAATTGAGTCTAACCTAATTGGTAAGACAAGCAAAGCAATGATTTGGGGGGATAGGCATTGCTAAAACTATGATTCAAATTCAAGTTCCATGGAATTGGTGGTGACAATAAATTCATCGGCTCAACGGTTATTTTCTTTTTGGTGCCTGAAGTATATATGTGTGTGTACACACATAGAAAGTACTATTTATCCATCCACCTATACACCTGTTTTCCTATGTACCCTTCCTCCCATCCACCCATCCATCCATCCATCCACCCATCCATTCCACCTATTCTTCCATCCATCCATCCATCTATCCATCCTACACTAAGTGAAACTTGAACTAATATTGTCTGAGAAGTAACTCCTAGCTTCACTTTAGCACAACTTGGAGTGTATTAATATTATGAAAGTCTACTAGGAGACAAATTTACCAATAACCTGACACCTCTGCAATTTAGGATTAGCTTCAGAGAAACATCTCTTACCAAAGAAGCAAAACTCACCAACGCTGTGCAAGAAAACATTTCATGGAGGGGGGGGAGGAACATTCTAAGCCTTTCCTGAAAAGCACAGCATGGATATCACCAGACACCTGAGAGGTCACCAGATCATGATGAGCAAAGAGGCCACATTTGAGAACCCAGAAGAAACCTATGGCAAGACCCGGAACTAGAAAGTAAAGGAAACAGAGTCACAAACACCTACCAAGGGCTGTGTGCATCTCAGCAGCAACCTAAGAGGAGGCAGGTGTACCAGAGCTCTTCTCCAGGGACACTGATTATGTCTGGCCCACTTACATATTCTGCATTATGTTTCTTCATCATGGTTGCAAAAAATGTTTTTCAAGAGGGAGGAGCATTTTAATCACCTTCTTATGTACATGCTTCAATGCTGGATGGACCAAACCCCTTGGCAATGAAGAGATTTTCCTAGCAACTTTCTGATGAAAAGTCCACAACCACCTCATCAATGGTCAACCCATTTCCATGCTCTAAGGGCCTTCTCACTCACTGTTTATAAGAGCTCAGACTCTCCTAATAGTCACTAAGGTAAAGAAGCCAACAGCAACAGCTTCAAGCCGTCATATTTTCTATGCCTGGGGCCAATTATTTTACTTTTAAGAGCTGTCCTAAGGTTGAGATTTTACTATTTCACTTTTAAGAGCTGCCAGTGGTTGAGATGTGTTCAACCATCTCTGCTCACAAATTTTCATCACAGCTTTGAACTATAACGGAAAAAAAAATACTGAAACAATATTAGTGTCTTAGCAGTTAGGGACGGTGAGCATAAGGGCATTCCCCAAAATGTTGGGTTGCTGCAGACCACAATGTTTATCTTCCTGAAGCATATTTAATGACATGGAGAAAAATGTCCACAGTAAAACGTCCAGTGACAATAGCAGGGCATAGTAATACTCGCCGTTTGAGCCCAATAAAGTAACTGAGTACTCACATACACACAGGAAAAAAGAAGGTACGAAAGAGATCAGCAGAATGCTGGCAAGTTTCTAGACAGTGGAAACCACAAGGGAATTTGTTTTCTTATATGTTTCTTTAATTTTCTGACCTTTCCTTGATCAGTATATAAGATTCTCTAAACAGAACAAAAATACAAAAAATAAAATAAAATGCATTAAAATATGACATCCATGAAAATAATCGTGGAATTTGGGGAGTCACTCGTTTTCCTGCTAATTTTAAAAACACTAATTTTCTGGCTTGCCTTTGTTCTGCTAGAAACAGAACCAAACACTCCAGAACAGAACATCAGCACACCACCCCTATTTCTAGGATGCCAGTCTTAAATAGGCTAAGATGGTATTATCTTCAATTCCAAAAATGTGGAATATGTGATAATTCTGATGAACAAAACTCTTTTTTTTTTTTACCTTCTGAGCTTAAGAATGCTGTCAAAGTTTGAGTTACGATATGTACATACAAAGGATGCCAAGTAGCTTCCAGCAATAGATGAATCACACTGTGCATTACAAATGGCTTATGTTTAAAACAAATGATTGGCTTAAGCATTCCTGCCTGCCCCCAGGTCCCAGCAGGCAACGTCCATAATCTCCCACATACTAATTTAAAAATGGAGGTGGGTCCCAAATGCCCTATGGAGGAATCAAACAAGACGCAGGTACGGAAAGAATCATGAGCGCTGTGACATTTTCTCTTGAGTGTGGCTCAAGCAAAGCCACCATCTCCTTGCTAGTTTCTGGATTTCTTCCCTCGGTAGACAAAGTGACAAAGCAAATCCAGAAAGTGACAGATTAGCCATGCTTATTTTAAAGAGAATTGGCCCAAAGGGCCCAAGGTACATGAAAAGTTCAGGATCCTAAAGCAGAAAATAGAAGCATTTGAGTAATGGAAAACCACGATAAAATTTGACATTAGGCTGACATTAGCCACTGTGGGTTCAGCGGCTCACACCTGTAATCCTAGCACTCTGGCAAGACGAGGAGGGTTGATTGCTTGAGTAGGGAGTATGAGACCAGCCTGAGCAAGAGCGAGACCCCTATCTTTATTAAAATTGAAAAATTAGCTGAGCATTATGGCAGACACCTGTAGTCCCACCTACTCAGGAGGCTGAGGCAGGAGGATAGCTTGAGGTCAGGAATTTGAGGTTGCTGTGAGCTAGGCTGAGGTGAGGCACTCTAGCCTGGGGCAACAAAGTGAGACTATGTCTCAAAAAACAACTTGAATTTAGATTTGTCTATATTTTTTGCAGTTCTTTTTGGCCAGGGCTCGGTTTGAACCCACCACCTCCAGGATATGGGGCTGGCACCCTGCTCCTTGAGCCACAGGTGCTGCCCAATTTGTCTATTTTCTTTTAAACATTTCAGCAAGTAGAATTCTATTATACATATACAGGGGCTCTGCATCTGAACTCTCACTTAGCATAAGGTGTGCATGCTGTTCTCTGAGGTCTACCCACGTTGTGTAGTGAGCGTTAGTGTGCTGGGTTGCTGTCTGTCTCTGCCTCCTTTGTTTTTGCTTACTGTGTTCTGTTGTGTGAATACAGCAAGTTTTGTTTATCTATTTGCCACTTGATGGACATTCGGATTGTTTACACTTTCTGGCTACTTGGAACAATCCTGCCAGGAACCAAGTAGATTGGTGGTGGTTGCCTGAGGCTCAGGGTGGGGACAGAGATGGGGTGCAAATGGGCATGAAGGAGGGATCTTTTTAAGGAGGTGACAGTGTTCTAAAATTAGATTGTAAATTTTCTAAAGATAATTTAATTATAATGTAAAGTTAGAACGGGCAAATTTTATGTTATACATAAGCTGTTTTAAAAACCTACTTAGGATATTATCTTATCGCCAAGATTTTCAAGAACACTTGGTTCCTTTTTTTTTTTTTTTTTCAGACATCGTCTCACTCTGTCACTCTGGGCAGCGTGCTGTGCCTCCTAGTTTAAGCTCCAACTCTTGGGCTACAGCGATTCTCTTGCCTCAGCCTCCCAAGTAGCTGGGACTACAGGCACCCGCCACAACACCTGGTCTCAAACTCCTGAGCTCAGGGGACCCACCCGCCTTGGCCTCCCAGAGTGCCAAGATTACAGGTGTGAGCCACTGTGCCCAGCCCACTTGGCTCTTGGAAGCAGATTTCTGTGCTTGAAATTACAGAGTGCCCTCTTCATTTTGCAATTTAAGGAGCATTGATAAGGTACGTGCTCCTCCTATCTAACAAGCAGGTGCATTAATCCACACTGTACAGGTATGTCAAAACATCACATCATACCCCATAAATAAATACAATTATCCGTCAATTAAAAGTAATTATTTTTTAAACTGGAAGGAACAAGGAAGAAAAATATAGTTGTGTATCAAATTCCGGAAAAATAATCCCTCCTGCTTCCCTAATGAGAAGGTTTATGAAGGTGGAAACTGGGGTCCTGAGCTGGAAGACCCTGCTGGGTTGAATACCAAGAGGATTTCGAGCTGGAGAGAGAGGCAGAGGATAAGGAGCTGGGACCACAGAGTTGGAGCCCTAGTGTCTGAAATAAAGGTTCTCCAAGGTGGCCAACCAAACAAAAATGGAGGAGTTTAATTCCTAAAGGTAATCACAGAGCACACGGGCCTCCCTGGTCCTGGCCTGAGGCACGGGAGTGAGACTGATGAGCACCTGCTTCAGACCTCACCTCTAGATTTTTCCTCTAGCTCACTGCCTCTCGCCTCTGTCTGCAAGCTGAACGATTCCCGGGGACTAGGAATCCTGAAAACAGCAAAGGCTGGAAGCAGCAGAGCCTCCTTGGTATCACCTGATGGGGAAAACCTGTGTGCGGCTTTGCACAGCAAGGATGAACTCTGGTGCTGCTGAGCACCTGGGAAATCGTGGGATGTTTGTTACTCCATTAACCTGCCTGACGACAACAGTAATGAGAACTTAATAAATGATAATTTAATACTGTGTGATCCTATCAGGCATATGTTAAACCATTTGAACTGGCCCGTCCCTCTACCCTACCCACCAAAATGTCACTATACGTGTTCATATTCATGACATACAACAGAGTCATGTGTCTCCTAAATTGGTCCCCAGTGGCCAGATTTCAGCTCCACTTTAAATCCCTTCTCTCCTCAACAGAGGGGAGCATACACGGGGGCTGCTCACAGTGACACACTCTCCAGAAGACTGATGCATGGGCATTTAAGGGCCAGTGCTGCGATAGCCTTGAACATGCTAAGAGGCTTGGGGAGAAAACCCTAGACTCTGTCACTTCCTTCTAAAAGAACAAATGACCAAAGTCACTTCCAAATCCAACTCTGTCCTACAAGTCAGGATCCAAGGCTTAGAAAAGATAGACATGGTCTGAAAATCAGAGCACACAATAAAATGAAAACCGTGAGATACAGTTTAACAGCTGTGGTCCAGTGAGTCAAGATAAAGGTAAAAAACTTGGAAGTCAAGGCAAAAATTATTCAATAACTGAAGGGGGTGGGGAGGAAGGGAGCGAGAAAGAGAGAGAGACTGGCCATGTACACACACACAGAGTGCACGTATATGAGAAAGAGAATGGTCACACAAGACAATCACAAACTAGGTTTATACAGTGGCTTAATGACATCTCAACACTCTGTAAAGGAAAGATAGACAGAACAGGAAAGAGAGAGGAAGAAGGAATATTCCTCAGCACCAGGAGTTTCAACGAAATGCATTTCTGGGTACATGTTTTTGATGAAAGAGGGCAGATTACCCTAATAACTTCTTTCAGGTCAAAACTCACGCTGCTGTTCAGAAAACTTTAATTATGAGGAAATGAAATCAGCCCATTCTGCTACACACACAGGAAACAGAACCCAGCCCGTACAACCATCACCAGGGCATCTTGGGTCTTAATTATGAGAAGACGAAGCTCTCAGAGAATGTTATCAAGGCAAAGCAATCAGCTCCCACACTGGGCCTCTGAGAGCCGGGCCTGTGGCAGGGTATTCAGTCCTGGGGACGGCAGAATAATGACCTCCCAGGAACCACGGGTCTGGCCCTGCAGATCTCCCCACAGCTGCTCCGGCAGACAAGGTCAAGGGAGGCTGTGGACACCTGTGGGATTTATTGGGGGGGGGGGTGCATTTCAAGACAATAAAAATAACGAAGAGAACACAGCATACAAAAATCATCAAACCCAAAGAAGGCCACTTCACAGGCAAATCCTGAGTCACACAGGGATGCTACGAATGTCTCAGTTCAGAATGAGGATGGCGTATACGGGCAAGGGCCCGTGACTTTCACAGGTGTCTGCACGTGATTATTTGGTGGGGAAAGTGAGTTTGAGACCCAGAGGCCTACACTGACTGAAGGGAAACGCTTCGTTCAGGACAGAGTGGGGGGCAGGGGGCATGGAGCATGCCCTGAGAAGCCAGCACTGTGTGGGTGTCCTCACAGACACCTCTCCTTGAATTCTTAGAAGAGCCTGACTAGGCAGTCATATTATTCCCACCTTACAGAGGAAGAAAGTGGGCAAAGGAGGTTTCTGGAAGTTGACCAAGGTGAAACTTTAAGCAAGTTGTGGAAATAGGACAGAACTGATGGGTAGACTATATACACCTCGGAACGCAAGGTTGACCGTTTTGAGCAGAAAATCCCATTTGCACCAAAAGGGAAGACTGCCCCAGAGTTATCTCTCAGGAACTCTTTACCTCAGACCACATAAGAAAACTTCACGACCCTTCCTTCATGAGGTGTTCAGGCCACCCAGGGCTCAAACCCCAGCTCTGCAATTGTGACCAGCTATATTGAACCTTTGATTCTTCTTTAAATCACGGGGACAGTAACAGTCTCCACATCACGGGGTCACTGCAGTGTTCACTGGTCAATGTATGTAAAGTTGGGGACCCATAGTAGAAACTCAATAAATATTTACTATTCTAGAAGAATAAAATGAATCCAGACTGATTATTTTGAACCTCAAATGCACCCTGAATCAAAGTATATTTACTGTCAGGGCTGCGTAGTGGGTGCAGGGTGTCCAGGTCAACCATAGCATCCCCTTAGAATGAAGTGAACAGGTGAAGCCTGCATGCTGTGTCAATTAACCTAATATTGTCTATCTCAGAGCACCCCTTACGTTTGAGTCTGCTACTTTATAAAAGAGTAATATGCACTCCTTGACATTCCCAAGTCTGACTTCAATGCACCTTCCACCTACAGATGGCTCCTGGATGCTCAGTGATGTTGAGCTACACCTGCTGCTTGTAGAGGTGACGATTCATACCCATTTTACTATTTACTGGGAGGATGAGTGAGGCAAAGAGTAAAGAACTCCTTTAACAAAAGAGATTAGGGTGAGGTCTTTGAGAAAATGTTAGGATGCAGTAAGATGTTGGGTTACGATTTGTTTTGTTTGTATCTGCTTTAAATTTTTTTATAGAGGTGAGACTCACACAATATAAAATTCACGATGCTAAAGTACCTTCATAGTGTTGTGTAACCGTCACCTTGCCAACTTCATCCAGTTTCAAAATATCTTCATCACTCCAAAAGGAATACCCACACCCATTGTGGAATTACCCCCCAATATTCCCTTCCCCCAGGCTCTGGCAACCGTCAATCTAAATTTTACCTCTATGAATTTACCTAATCTGGATATTTCTTATAAATGGAATTATATAATCAAATTGATTAAATTGTTAATAACCACAGAGGCAGTAAGAACCAAACTTTCCATGTCTACATGGAAACTAGACCATATCAGATGTGAATTTCCCTGTAGCTTGGGTTCCCCTAGCAGCCTAGCTCATCAAGTGACATCACCATGGAATCACGTATCGTCCACAGAACAGCAAGTTAAAAGATTGACACTTGTGGCTCCACTCAAAATTGTAGACCATCTTAACACTTCCACTGGCCAACTTCCATTCTGACTGAAACAAATGGATTTTTCCATTCCACCAGATGAGTGCTATCTAATGAAGAAAGCAAATCAGGTTCGACCAAATTTTCTTTTATGTAAATTATGAAATACATCACCCACTGGAGTCAGATGATGTGACAGACTCTCAACCAGATGGAGAAACATTCTCTGTCTAATGAAGAACCAGGAACCCGCCTACCCTGCCCATCCTCAAATGTTGAGTTAAAGCACATATTATCAGAAGTGCAGGATATGGTCCAAGCCACCCCCCCATCCAAGCTGAGTCCCTCCTGATGGCTTCCCAAGTGTCCAGGGAAGGGGACAGGGAGCTGGTCCATGTTCCCCTACTTAGGAATTTTCCAAGATGGGTGTGAATCATAATCACACGAGGAATTTGTTAGGGAAATGGGTGCTTGATTCTGGTACTTAAGACAGAGCTGGTGTCTGGGCATCTTTATCTCTAGGAAGTGTCTCAGATGATGAGCTTGTCAGGGGAAATGAATGCATAAGCTCTGAAGGCACGCAGAGAAAGATAATACGGCCTTTGACAGCAGGCAGAGACATAAGACTCAGCAGCTCTTCCACAAAACTAACATTTCTATAATTAATTGCTCTTGACTTACAATCATTCCAGAGTCCAAGTTACAAGGAACTTAAAAGGTGCTTGTTGCTAACCTTGAACCTGGGTCTCCCGAGGGTGGGGCTAATTTTGGAGGCAGTGCAAGTGGGCACCTGATGGAGAGGACATGAAGAGGCATAACAGGCTGGAGGGCTCAAAGGTTCACAGGAACCAGAGGAGCAGGGTTTTGTGGCAGTCGGCCCTGTTTCTATTCTGAGTTCATCCAAGGGACTGGCCAGGTGACCTTGGGCCTGTCACATCCCCCTGGAGCTGCTGCCTCTCCATCTGTGAAATAAAGGTACCAGTGTCCGTCACACGGGCCCTCCCGGGGTGGGGAAGATTAATGAGGGGAAGTTTGCAAAGAGTGTGGAACTCCAGGCAATGAAGGGCACACAGGAAACGGTGGTGACTGACCCCTCCTCCCTCACGCACACAAGCACACTCCTTCTGCCTTTGAAAAGGAGCATAAGCCCTCCCTACTTCACATGAGACCTACAGACCAGCGCAGGCATCAGCTTCATCTGGGAGGTCCTTAAAAATGCAGTCTCGGCCCCCACCCCAGATCTACAGAGTCAGACTCACTGGGGGTACAAGGAGCCGAATCACTGGTGGTTTAATAGCCCTGCAGGGCAGTCTGAAGCCTGCCAAACAGTCCTGTTGCAATGAACGATTCAGGGGAGTCCCTAACTTCCAAGGAACTTAAGTTCCACTGGTAGGGGGGGAGGGGTGATAAAAAAATAAGCACACAAAAAAGAATTTTGGATACTGCTAAGTGTAACAGGGAATCTTCATGCACCAGAGTCATACATACTCCCCAGGTTCAAACCCTAGCATGGCTGGTTACTTAGTGCCTGGGCAAACGACTTTTCCTCCCGTGGACTTGTTTTTCTCGTCTGTGAAATGAAAATAATGAAAATATGATCTCCCCTTAGAGCAGCTTCACATTCGTAAGAACCCCTGCACAGCTTATTAAACACACAGATTGCTGGGTCCCACCCCCAGAGATTCTGATTCAGCCAATCTGGGTGGGCTCTGAGAATTTGTATCTCTCTCTCTCTTTTTTTTATTTTAAAGACTGGAGTACAGTGGAATTTTTATAACTCACAGCAACCTCAAACTCCTGGGCTCAAGTGATCCTCCTGCCTCAGCCTCCCGAGTAGCTGGAAGTATGGGTGTGCACCACTGCTCCCAGCTCATTTTTTTTTCTTTGGTAGAGACAGGGTCTTGCTCTTGCTCAGCCTAGTCTTGAACTCCTGAGCTCAAGAGATCTTCCCACCTCAGCCTCCCAGAGTGCTAGGATTAAAAGCATGAGCCATCATGCCAGACTTGAGAATAGGTATCTCTTAACAAACTCCCAGGCAATGCTAACACTGGTAGTATGGAGACCACGTTTGAGGGGCATTTCCCCAGACTAAGGCTTCTAAACTGTAGTGTCCATTCTCATCAGCAGAAAGTTCTCATTCAAAGCCAAGTCCCGGCTCAGTAGGTCTGGGGAGGGGTCTGAGAGACTGTATTCCTAACTCTCCCAGGGAAGGCTGACAGCTGGCCAACCAACCACGTTTTGACCAGTAAGGTCAATATATCTGATAAAATGTTATCTATTTTAGTATCTGTTTATACCTCTTACCTTTTGTAGTGGCAGTGATTGTAGTATGAGCTAAAAAGCTTAAGGTCCACTCCCAGCTAACAGAAAGGACCCCCTCTTAGCAAGGGGACCCCAGAAATGCACTGAAGCTGAATTGCTGGCCATGAGAAAGGAGGTCAGATGGGGCTGCCATGCCCTCTTCCCACCTTGGAGAGATCCTCTGTAGCTCATCAACAGGCCTAAGGCTATGCAAGACAAGCTTAAACAATATCTGCAGGTCCTCAGTTGACCCAACAGATCTTGTGAGTGTAGGTTTAGCGACTAGTCTTTGATTAACAGACTTCCTTATCTTAACTTAAAACCTTCCAAGCCTTCAGATAAAGCTTCATTTCTTCAACCAATTACAAATCAAAGAATCTTTAAACCCACTTATAACCTGCAATGCCCCATTTTGACATGTCCTGTCATTTTGGATCAAACCAATGTATACTTTCCATGTACTGATTTATGGCTTTCCGTGTAATTCCTCTCTCACACAGTCAGCTCAGAATAAACCTCTTTATTTTACAGAGTTTGGGTCATTTTCTATTGACAGTAAAAAGTTGACCAATGGCTAGGAGTTTAACCATCCTCACATGATAAATTATCAGACTGATGCCACTGTTTTGAAGTTAAATGAAAAGAAAATGTTGGTTCATAGAATCCAAAAACTCCAGAATTTCCTCAAAGGCCATAACAGGTGCAGAAAATTCAGAAAGCTGCTTTGTTTCAACCTGGAATTCCTTGATAAAATATTAACTAACTATAGACAACATTATACAGAGTATGTGAAAGCTGCTAGCAGTGCTGAAGAGATTCTGAGAAAAATGTTCTAATGGTTACACAAAACCCCCAAATAGATTTTGAGAACACAGCACAGCAGAGAATACATGGCCCTAAATAATGCAAACGTGCATTTGGGGAACGATTTTCAGAAGGATTTATTCATGTTTCTTTTTTATTTTATTTCATTTTGGTTTTCTTTCCTTTTCCCCACTTTTCTTTTCTTTGGGGCAGAACTTTTCTCTGTCCCCTCACCCCCATGGAACAATTAAGCAGAACAATGCTCCTCTCCGGGGACTTCCTTCCATCAGGTTATAAATAACTTCCGCACAATAACTAAGAGCATATATAAAAGCAATGACAAGGTCGTTTACCATGAACGGGCCATGTTCCGTTTCCATGGCAACCGGAGTCAAAGGCAAAGTGACATACGATGATGATGTTTCCATTGTATCTCCACCATCTTAAGCCCTGGAAGGGCCAGGTCTGGTGTGGGTCTGACGTCTCCCCACTGTGGCTTAGATGGCTGGGATCTGAGCCCCAGCTCTAAGCTCCAAAGGCACAAACTGCAGACCAGACTCCACCTGGCGGGCACGCCAGGAGAGAAAGCGACTCTCCCTAATCATGGTGACACCATCATGCTCCTCACCACGAAAACCAGAGTCTCAGCAACAACCCCAAGCTCAGGCGGGATGCTAGCCTGCCCTTCGGAATGGTTCGTTGAGCACTTTCTCTGCTTTCTCACCTCCATCATGTCTGTCTGTCTTTCTTTCTTTCCTTTTTTTTTGTTTCAGTTTCAGAAGAGAGGATCAAGGAAGGACTAATCAGGGGTGGAAAGGGCAACTGCTGGCAGCACACCAAGCTCCCGGCAAAGGCAGAGGCTTTGTCCACCAGGTCCCAGCCTGGTAGGCGCCTGCCGTCAGGATGAACAGCAAAGTGCTGCCGCTTGCTTCCAGCTCTGCCAGCCTTTTCCTTGCACCTAAGACCTCAGAACGGGACTGAAAGGATGAAAAAGAAGACTCCAGGGCCGCCTATCCAGCATGGTGGTCAACCAGAGTCCATCAGGCCACAGAGTGCACAGACACCATCCTCAGGAAGAGTGAGGTTCTTGAGTTTCATGGCACCCTCCTCTTAGGAAGGGGAGAGACGTTCTAAAGCCTCCTCCTTCCCTTATGAGTCCACGAAGGAGTCAGCAGGTTGTTACAAGTCTTCCAGGCATGGCAGCTCACTCCTGTAATCCTAGCACTCTGGGAGGCTGAGGTAGAAGGATTGCTTGAGCTCAGGAGTTCAAGACCAGCCTGAGCAAGAGGAGGACCATGTCTCTACTAAAAAAAGAAAAACTAGCCAGACATGGTACAGGCCCCTATAGTCCCAGCTACATGGGAGGCTGAGGCAGGTGGATCTCTTGAACCCAGTTTGAGTTTGCTGTGAGTTATAACCCCATGGCACTACCCAGCAGGATAGAGTGAGACTCTGTCTCACCAAAAAAAAGACCAATTATTTTAAGTCTTTTACTTAGAAGGGAATCTCAAATCTACTAGAGTTTATTTAATCTTATTAACCCCAATTTTGCTAATAACTTCCAACAATGGTGAGGATAATGACATTTACATATGTATGGACACTTGCTTCTGAGTTTTCTATGTGTATTGTCCTAGTTTAATGCTGGCAGCAATACTGTGAGGTTGATACTACCATTGTTCTCCATTGGCAGATGAGGAAACTGAGTCATAGAGTAAGACACTATGCTCATGGCCTTAAACCACTAGCACGACAGAGCCTGGAATCAAAGCTAGAAGTAGCTAAACTCCGGAACTCTTGGCTATGACCTCCTACCTGCTTCAAAAGTAGCCCTTTCTTTTATTTGTCCTAAAATAACTCCTTTCAAGCTTTAAATGGAATACGTGCTACTGTTGGTGTTCCAGTGTCTGGTGAGCACGTCAGTTTCTCCCTCGGTGACTTTAGAGCCTGAGTTATTCTGCCTTTCTCTGTGAGTCCAAGCGTTTTGAGGTTTTTACATAGAAACTGTTCCCTCTTCACCTAAATGCTTCCTTGTTACAGGGAAGCACCAACTGGGGTTTAAAAAAAAAAAGGAAGAAATGAAACGGATGATGGACCTCTTCTCAAAATCCTGCCCCTAATGTCTCTCCTCCTTCACAATGGTGACTCGGGGAATGATAAAATGAAAGGATTTTGCCAAAGGGAAATTGGTCTTTCTCATCCATAGCAAACATACTTAGGGAGTACGTGGCCCCCAACACAGATAGATGGGACACTGGGACAAAGCTTAGGTCAAAACTGAAAACCTATTTCACAGTAGATTTCTCATGCGCGTTTGGATCTTTTCAATGGCAACACTGGGGCAAGAAATCTAGAGGACCACTAATTTGGAAAGTAAATTAGAAATCCTTCACAGAACATAAATTACCCAAAAGGGGTGCATGATTTTACTTTTGCAAAGGCAAGCAGGGTTAGGCAGAGGGAAAAAATGATTTCTCAAAGGATGTACAGAACTCAGAGTGCCCCGTACTCATTTATTTTTGCTCATTATCCCATTCAATTTAATCTTAACTACACAACACATGGAGTTTTTTTATATTAGGAAAATTGTAAACAAAATTAATCACTACCCTTAACTTCACCTCTGTCCCATTACCTGGAAATCCCAATTTGTTGAGTATACTTCCAGATTCTTACCCCATGCATAAGCACATATTATGATTTTAAATAATTTGTTATTTATTAAAAAATTACATATTTCTCATTTTAACTAGTACATTAGTAATAGAAATTAAATCTTCAATAGGATTTAAACTCATCTCCAGACACCTGTTTATCTACAGAACACCCAGGGAAGATGTCAATGATAGCATCGTTTTATGGATAACCAACTAGTCTTCCAAAATAAAGAAACAGAAAGGGTAATTTGTGTTATAATGAAGTTACATGATGTTGGACATGATGCAAGTGAAAGTATGCATTTCTAAGAATTAACATTTAATATTTATAAGGTCTTCTCTTTCCTTTAGGCTGGACTTAAGGCAGACAGGATGAAACAAGAATACAATAAAATACAGGATTAAGAACTACCTGCTCGAAATTCTCCACAGCCTGGGCTCTGTCCATGTATCTATGCACCCATTTACTCACCCAGCTACCTATCCACCTGTCCTCCTACGTATCCATATATTTATCTGTCCACTCATCCATCCATCCATCTGTCCATCTACCTGTCTACTTCCCATTGTCCATCCATCCATCTATCCAGCTACCTATCTACTTCCCATCCATCTGTTTACCCATACCTCTATTCACACATCCATATACCTGCCTATCCATCTGTCCACATATCTATCCACCCATCCACACACCCATCCATCCACCCATTTATTTAGCCATTCATCTATCCAGCCACTCATCCATCAATCCATCCATCCATCTATCTATCTATCCATCTATCCATCCACTTATTTCTCCACCTATTCTCCTATCCATACATCCACCCATCCATCCACCCACCTATTCATTCATCAAACTATACATCCATCTACCTGTCTGTGCATCTTTCTATCCATGCACACACAAGTCCATCCACACTGAATGGATAGACAGGTATACATATGTGTGGATGGATGCATAAACAGATGGGTAGATGGACAGGTAGCTGAATGGACAGATGGGCATATATGTGTGGATGGATGCATAAACAGATGGGTAGATGGACAGGTAGCTGAATGGATAGATGGGTATACATGTGTGGATGGGTGGGAAACAGATGGGTAGATGGACATATAGATGAATGGATAGATGGGTATACATGTGTGGATGGGTGGGGAACAGATGGGTAGATGGACATATAGATGAATGGATAGGTGGGTATACATGTGTGTGGATGGGTGGGAAACAGATGGGTAGATGGACAGACAGGTGAATGGATAGACGGGTATACATGTGTGTGGATGGGTGGGAAACAGATGGGTAGATGGACATATAGATGAATGGATAGACGGGTATACATGTGTGGATGGGTGGGAAACAGATGGGTAGATGGACATACAGGTGAATGGATAGA
>NW_003852439.1:12406428-12407324 GCF_000181295.1 Otolemur garnettii | reverse complement strand
AGATGGGTATACATGTGTGTGGATGGGTGGGAAACAGATGGGCAGATGGACATACAGGTGAATGGATAGACGGGTATACATGTGTGTGGATGGGTGGTAAACAGATGGGTAGATGGACAGACAGGGAGCAATGGTAGTAGCAAAAGTAAAATCCATCTAAAATACTAGGGTACCACTTATTCAACAAGTTTTTTGCTGGTGGGTACACATGTATACCCATCTATCCATTCATCTAGCATGTACGCAGTTGAATAAGAAGATAAAGTGATAATAAAACAGATATAGCCTCCCTCCTCTGTAAGACAGTAGAAAATCTTCTAAAGATGTCAATTAAAAATCCAGTGACCTCTATAAAGAGAAATGAAAGACTGTGGTGACCGATCATGACAGGGTGACTTCATTTAACTGAGGGAAAGAGATCAGATGTGTCTTCTCAGAAGAGACAGCATTTAAAGATCGTATGGGTCATCACAGCTAACACAAAGGAGAACAGAAGTCTCTGAGGCTGCAGAGACAAAGTGCAAAGACCCGGGAGAGGGAGCCATTTGTTTGGCACCTGGTGTAGCTTAATGACAGAGGGTGGGAGAGGTAGGTGTGGGCCAGCAAGGACAGGATACAGCCAAGTAAGAGAAGCCTGGACACTGAGCTCGTGGAGGTGGAGACTGGAATGGTATTATCAGAGTCTGGGAAGGGTGTGGGGGAGGGGAGGAAGTTAACAAGTACAGACATGCAGACTGAGTTCTAATGTTTGAGAGCCCAGTGGGGTGACTAGAGTTAACAACAATAAATTCTACACTTCAAAATAACTAGACGTGAAGTGTTCCCAACACAAAGAAATGATAAATGTTCAAATGAGTGGCTACCTTAAATACTCTGACTTGATCATCACAAGATTT
>NW_003852439.1:12378414-12406369 GCF_000181295.1 Otolemur garnettii | reverse complement strand
TATATATCACATACCCCACCAATATGTACAAATACTATGTACCAATAATTTTTTAAAGTTTGGCTTTTATTCTCAGAAGCAGAGCAGGATAATGAGGGGACCAACTCTGCACCCCTTTGCTTCCCCTCTGCTCTCACCCTTCTCTCTACCACAGATTCTGCGTTTATAGAGCTCCTGAGACCTAACAATAAGAAAATAGAGACAGGGGCCTGAGGCACTCAGTGGGTCTGTTTACTGCACTAAGGGGCCCGGGAGCTAGTTAGAGATGTAGGTTGTCCAAAGATCAGTAAAGCCTGCCTTCAGAGAGGTGTGCTCAGAATCTGAAGAATAAAGGTCAATATGGTAACCTAATGCTTTAGACTTCTGAAGCCAAACTCATTGATTTACGAAGGCATTAGAATGTTAGATTTTCCCAGTGTCTTTGATCATTAACTTTGGGCCAAGGTTTACCTTTTAGCCCCTACAGACTCTGGAACCAAAACACCATGGCACAGATCTCTGTTTTGACCTTCAATAGCTGTGCGGGGCTGACTGCGTCTTCATTCAGAAGAGAGTGGAGTTAACAGTACGTGATGTGCATAACGGCCTCTTAAAGACGTTAGTGTCATAACCCCTGAAACCTGTAAAGATTGTTGTCTTAAAAGGTTACAGAGAGCTACAGTAGTAGATGGGATGAAAGTGAGTAAATATCTGACCTTAAAATAGGGAGAGTAGCCTAGATTATCCAAGTGGGCCCAATATAGTTACAAGTGTTCTTAAATGTGGAAGAAGGAGGCAGGAGAATTGGTCAGAAAGTTGTGACGTGAGAAGAACTTGACCCACCAATGCTGGCTTTGCAAATGGAGGAAGAGTCTACAACCCAAAGAATGTGGCCAGCCTCTAGCACAGGTGTCCTCAAAGTACAGCCTGCGGGCCACATGCAGCCCACCTAGGACATTTATCTGGTCCACTGGGTGTTTTTGCTGCCGCTTCTGTCCTGCTTAGCAGCCGACTCGTCCCAGGGCCCAAAGTCCGGCTCTCCAATGGTCTGAGGGTCAGTGAACTGGCCCCCTGTTTAAAAAGTCTGAGAACCCCTGCTCTAGAAGCTGTAAAAAAACATGGAAACAGACCCTAACCCACACCTCCGGAAGCGTCTTTCAATCTTTTTTATCTCATGGCACCCTTGAGCCTAAAGTTAAACCTCAGCAGCATACTTAAATTATGTTGATCAAAAAAGAGTGAAAAAAATATATAATTACTCTGCTTTGAACTTTTTTTGAAAGTAATTTAATTAGCTATCTTTAAAAATGTTCACAGCACACCTAAGGTCCTCTCACGACACACCAGTTGAAAACACTGCAGCCACATTTGCCCCTTGATTTAGGCCTCGTGGGACCCCTTTACAACTGAGGACACCCTCAGAACCGCAAGATAATAAATTTGTATTCTACCTATTAAGCTACAGAGATTGTGGGGAATGGTTACAGTAGCAGGAGGAAATTAATGCACCATATTTGGAAGTTCTTAAGAGGATTCAGTGAGGTGATTTATGCCAAGTGGATGGTGCCCCTAGAACACATCCAACAGTAAACTGGCAAGTTCGTTGCTATAAACTGCCACATTGAAAGCTGGCAGGATCTCCACCGACCTTTCCAGGGGTTTACCTGTTTCAGCATCCATGTCCCTAAAGCCCCTCCCCCACAAAAAAAAAAAAAAACCCACACCTGACCAGTCCTTAGGTAACCATGGCCTAAACCATGGGCTCGTGCCACTAGAGACAGTCCCAGGAACTTGTGCATTGAAAAGGGAAATACACTGGGTCACTCTGCTTTAAATATTTAACTTGGTGAAGGTCTCCCATAGATTTCAGTTGAAGACCACAGTGCTTTTCAGCATCCACTCCTTACCAATTTCTACAGCCTCAGTTCCTCCACTTCCCTTAGATGGGGTCTAAGGGTCCCATAGACCCTTCATTTAGATGCTGGTCATCCCAAATGACTAAGTGTTTCTTAAGTGCATCTAAAACTATTATGCCTCTGAGCCTTTGCATCTGCTGTTCCCTCTGCCCAGAACAGTTGTCTCCCCAGTACCTTTGCTCATCTGGCCAAGTTCTACTCACTCTTTCTGTAAGATGCAGCTGGATCATTACAGGGAGCTGCCCTTACTATCATGCTATTCATGTCACTTAGGATCAGACTACTTTGCTCTTCCACAGCGGTAAATCCCAGAAATTAGTACTTAACAACACTGTCTTTTTAGGATCACCCAACCTTTTGAGACCTGAAGGATAAAACCCCTCTCCTGGAACTTACTCCTACAAGCTTTGCACATGGTATAGTGCATATAATTTTTAGTTTGCATGTTATTTCAAGGGGTTCATGGTTCCCTGAAAAGCCTTGAATCTCAGCATTAAAATGTGAGTGCTCGGTGGAAAAGTATGCAGTCTAGTTCATACCGTTGTTCCCAGCATACAACGTACTGCCTGAGTTATTAGTCAATAGATGTTGGATGGGTGGAAGGAAGAACGGATTATCCATATGGATGCATGGATGGTGGGACGGCAGATGGGAAAGTAAAGGATGAATCCGTCTGCTTACTCACCACAGGGAAGACTCATCCAGAGACTTTTCCCTAACAACAGTCCCATGAGGATTACTAAACCACATCAGAGAACAGGATTCATCACACTTCTTGGCTAGTCAGCCTGTGTGTGACAAAAGGCATCTGTGTTCAGCAATTTCAGAAATGTTCCCCCCCAAACTAGATAGGATCCATCTGACAGTCAGGCTGAAAATGAAAAAAAAAAAACAAAGTTAACTAGAAGGTAAGTTTTCTGGTGGAGTAAATCGGAGGACCTGAGTTCTATGACCATTATCACAGAAGAGGGGGTTGAGACTGTGGACCTCTTCTCTCTGAAATCCACCTTGTAAAATGTTTGCTGCGGCTGGTGTTGGAATTGTCAAAATATGCTTTATTAGAATAAAATGTACACACACATACAGAGTTTTTATATGAGGAACAACCAAATACCCAGCAAAGGAGGACTAGTTGACTGGTCTGCATCAACACAATGAAACACTGTGTGGTTATTTAAAATACTGTAGCTTGAAGGACATTTACAGCACGAAGAAATTACTCATGCTATCTTAAGACAAAGCAGGTTAGGGCTTGGCGCCTGTGGCTCAAGCGGCTAAGGCGCCAGCCACATACACCTAAGGTGGTGGGTTTAAATCCAGTCCGGCCCCCCAAACAACGACGGCTGCAACCAAAAAATAGCCGGGCATTATGGCGGGCACCTGTGGTCCCAGCTACTTGGGAGGTAGAGGCAGGAGACCTGCTTGAGCCCAGGAGTTGGAGGGTGCTGTGAGCTCTGATGCCATGGCACTCTACCCAGGGCGATAGCTTGAGGCTCTGTCTCAAAAACAATAACAACAACAACAAAAAAGACACAGCAGGTTATAGCGATCCCAAATTTTCACTTTTTTTTTTTTTTTGAGACAGAGTCTCAAGCTGTTGCCCTGGTACAGTGCTGTGGCATCACAGCTCACAACAACCTCAAACTCTTGGGCGTAAGTGATTCCCCTGCCTCAGCCTCCCAAGTAGCTGGGGCCACAGGTGCCTGCCACAATGCCTGGCTATTTGTTGTTGTTGTTGCAGTTGTCATGGTTTTAGCTGACCTGGGCCAGATTCCAACCCTCCAGCTTTGGTGTATGTGGCCAGCACCCTACCCACTGAGCCACAGGCCCGGTTCCCAAATTTTCACATATACATATAAAGGCATAGAGAAAAAAGAGAGAAAATGTTAGCAAGGGTTATCTATGGATGTTGGAATCACACTGAATTTCAAACTTCTTTCTATCATATCCGTAACTCTATATATAATTACATATATAACATATATATATGTTGCATTAAATAAGAACTTCTTGGTTAATTAAAATCTCATGTGTTCATGAGGTGGATCACGTGCCAACTCCTGCCTAAGGAAAAGCCTATCATTGGACCTGAACTTCCCCCAAAATGTACCCCTTTCACCCAGCAGCAGTTCTGCAACTCTATGCTCATAAATGTAACTTTTCATCTCATAATCTAAGCTTGGTGACAGCAACTGGATTTCTGTCACCTTCATCTGTCTGCCCATCGGGGCAATTTTGGACGGCTACACCCCCCACTCCACATCACCACTTGGTGCGCACCTGCCCCGGGCGAGGAGGGCTCCTCCTGTGAGATTTGACCTGCTTCCCAGCTCTGTGTTTTCCTGGCTATTCTGCCTGGTCTTTCTCTAAACATCAGAAAGCCTTCAATGAGGAAAGATCCTAAACCAGCATGAATATGATGTATTGTCTCTTTTGTGCTACATTCAACTGAATGGTCCTTTTGGAAAGAGGAGCCTGTGGAGCTCCATTCAGTTTAGCCTAATAAATATCTGCCAGACATCTGCCAAAGTGATGGAAGGGATTTGGACACATATTAGATCTAACACACAAAGATGGTGTGTGTGTTTTCATTTTTTTATTAAAACTCCATCTTTTATTGGGAAATTGTAAATGATCTTGCTGATATGAGTTCAGATATAGGGAAACCCAACAGAGTATGGACTCTCAGCCCAATCAGTGGTGTAGACACGGGCCCCTGTCAGGTACGAACAGTTCGGCATTCATCTTGGTGTATGGTGAAGCTGAAATCCAAAAGAACACTCAGACCTCAATGAAGCGGGTTGCTGTTGTCACAGGAGCTATCAGACGGTTCAGCTGAGAGGAATTTACCCCAGACTCCTTTGCAGAACAACCTCAGAAGTGACTGAACACAGAGTGGAGTAGATCTGGGCAGGAGAACACTTGGATGTAAACTCTGAAGCCCAGACTCACAGGGCCAGGTGAGCAGTAAATACACGACACTGGGAAGATACTTTGCATGCAAATGACACATCCCTTCCATCAAGTCAGTTTCTTTATTTTTTGAGAGAGAGAGAGCGAATCTCACTCTGTTGCCCTGGGTAAAGTGCTATGGCATCAGTCTAGCTCACAGCAACCTCAAATGCCTGGGCTCAAACACTCCCCTTGCCTCAGCCTTCCAGGAGCTGAGACTACAGGCGCCTACCACCATGCTCCACTAATTTTTCTTTTTTTTTTTAACTTTTTAATTTTTTTTAATTTTTCTATTTTCAGTAGAGATAGAGTCTTGCTCTTGCTCACGTTGGTCTCAAACTCCTGAGCTCAAGCAATCCTGCTGTCCCAGCCTCTCAGAGTGCTAGAACCAACAAGTCAGTTTCGAAACTCAAATCTAAGACATGTTTTTTAAATTATTATTATGCATCAGTACTCCTATTTTACAAAGGATAAGATGGAGTTCTCAGAAAGCTAATGCCCAACCCACATAACACCTCTCGGGAAGGTGGCATTAAAGCGCTGTGGGCTACACCACTTCCCTGGGCACCTACATGATTAAGATGCTGTTACCCCACCCCCCACCCCCGTCTGTCTTCAGGTAGAAAGGAACCAAGGGCGTCCAAAACCCTCGGTTAGTCTGAACCTAAAAGTGAGGACAAGGCTTCTTACCAAATGTCTCATATGAATTAAGTGGGCAGGTGTCGCCAGAAGGGGAGCTACTGGGTCTGAAGGTGATGGGGAAGAATTTGGATAAGGGTTGGCAGCACAGCCCATGAACAGAGAATGAGACTCCCCACTCTCCCCTGCCCCCAGCACGGAACCTGAAAGTGGGTTTGCACGAGTGGAGGGATGCACTGGGTTAGTGGAGGGGAGAAGCGAATTCTGACAAGTGACGGGAAAGAGATCACTTCTGCAAATGAATTCTGATTACTATCGAGCTTTTTTTTTCTTTCCCTCACAAGAAACATAGCAGAAACTGAGATATCATCTCAGAGTACTTATCTGTCCATTAGCCACTTCAAGTCAAATAAATAGTTCAAGGTCAAAATGATTTAATCACTCAGGGTCTCAGACTCCTGCTCTGTGGAGTTCCAAGACGTTTGTCCTGACAAAACGTATCAAGAAGAAACCGTACGCTCTGTGCGCAGAGGCAGGTCCCCTGAACATCCAGGGATGTCTGACCTTCTCTCCTAGCGGCGGAGTCCAGAGAGATAATCGCTGAAATAAAAAGCAAGCAGTCTCATTTTGCCACCGTCTCACTAATATGTTTTTTTCTTTACAAACTATCTAATCATTATAAAGGGCCTTTGATCTTCGAAAGCTAAAAGACATAAGAAATAACAGTGAGGGTTATTGAACATAGCAAATTTCTGAGCACTGTGCAAAAACACTTTGGAAATATTATCAGAATGATTCCTCAGAACACCCCTAGGAGGGAGGTGCTCTTATTAGCCCCATTTACAGATGGAAAAACTCAGGTCCATAAGCTTAATTTGTCCAAGGTCAAAAAAAAAACAGAGTGGCAAAGCTGGGACATTTTAACCATTACCCTCTACTGAACATTTTCTTAAACTGGACATCATCTTTGAGTAACGAAGTCAAAAGGAGAATATGCCAAGCTCCTTTTGGAGATGTCCTCTTGAACCAGCCTCCAAATAAATGTTAATGTTTTCGTGGAGCAAATTCTTCTGCTTAAACATTGCCAGTGCCCCCTGAGATTAGAGACGATGGGAGTGTTGTAACCCAGCCCGTTCCCATGCTCCCCCCAGGGTGGCAGAGAACTTGCTTCTCAGCCCCTTCCCAGGCCCCTTCCTTCCCCTTAGGGTTGCCAGGAACAGACTTCAGAACAAGAACCCAAACTGTAACTATTGCTATCTGAACTGTAACCATTGCTACCGTAACCACTGCCACCCAAGCTGTAACCATTGATACCTAAACTGTAAACCCAAACTGTCACGCTACCAATGGCACCCTGCCAACAGCAACTGTTCCTTATACACAGAAAAAGGTATGAAAAACAAAAAACCCTGCACTTTGAGGCCCCTTGTCTTAGGACAACAGCCCCCTGCGCAGGTGTGAATAAATCACCAATTTTTTGCATCAGTGTGGGTCCAAGTCCATTTTTTCCAAGTCCTGTAAGTTATTTCAGGAGGATGTATAGAAAGGAGCTCTTTGAGGAAGACAGCAAGAACCAACACCTAGTTGAGAGAATGAATCACATTTAAACATTCTCTCTAGGAGCAAAAGTTTTAAATGTAAGTGAACCTCCAAGTCCCACAAATGTCTGTGACTATAGCTAATAAACCATGTTCCACATTATTATAAAACCTTTTGCTTATACATTTGTCTTGCCTTGACTCTCTCGAGAACATTGATTGAGCGAATCTGTAAAAGGGCATGAGTGAGTTCTGCCTTGATGGATCTAGTTGTGCAGATAGAACACACAACAAAGCACACATCCCCGGGTGTTCTCTTCTTCCTGCATGAAACCTGGTTCCAGCTGAGCGATCACCCTTTATGTGCTCAGAGATGGTCACCCCTTCCAGGGGATTCATTTTGATTAATCTGGGCTCAGCTCATCATTCCAGCCCTGTTGCCAGTGACTGGTTCAGGCACAAACATGCGATGCAAACCTGGTCAATGAGATCAAGAGGATGTTTGTTGGGGGCTTCTGAAAAAGGACCTCCCTCCAATTTGAATGTGAGGCACCAAGTGTCTTTGTTGTCTTTGACAGTGGTTGTATGAGGATGTGATGGCTGGAGCTGTGGCAGCCGTCTTGTGCTATAAAAGGGACAAAAAAAATGAGGCCCTAAATGCTGAAGATAGAAAGGAGAAAAGATTCAAAGCCCCTAAGATTCATGGTTACATCACTGCTGTGCTACATTAAGTGACACTGAAACCATTAACTTTCAGGAATCATTATGTGAAAAAATAACTCCTATATAACAGAAGCTTCTGTTCCTTTGTAGCCCAAAGGGAAAAACAACAGCAAAAACAACACTCCTGGCAGAAGTTATACCAAACCTTGAAGATATTACTTTATAGTTTGAAATTTCTTCTTCCTTATTTGTGAAACGAGGATGACCACTGAACACAGATCATGGGAGTGTTGTAAGGATCAAAATATAATGAAAGAGAAGTGCTTAAGAGTGCACTGGCATGTGGAAGTGGCCGACAAATGGCAAATGTGACGATTTTCTCACAACTACCTCTGAATCAATGTACTACAATAACATCCAGTAAACAGACATAAAGAATAAGGCTCCAAGGGTTTAAGTAACACATTCAAGACACACAGCCAACAAGGGGTGAAGCCATAATGTGACTCCAAACTCAGAATTTAACCACTCACTACTACATAAAGGTGAAAATAGCATTCAAAGCCATAGCCTGACTCCAAACTCAGAATTTAACCACTTACTACTACATGAAGGTGAAGATAGCATTCAAAGCCATGGCGTGACTCCAAACTCAGAATTTAACCACTCACTACTACATGGCTATCTTTCCTCCATCCTGGAAACTCCACCTGCTAGGTGCAGGACCTGCAATTAACTGGAACTAAGAGGACAGTTATTTAACTGAACTTAACTCCAGGGCTCAGTTACAAAGGCTGGGACTCTCCAGCAGCTAAATGTGGCTGCAGGTGGCTGGAGTGTGCCAGGTAGAAAGAGGGGCTCACAGCCATTCACTTTCTTCTCTGGGTATTTTCATTAACCCTGGGATGCCTGCTGTTGCTATATGCCTTCCTTGTCATTTAGTTCAACTTTCATTTAAAAGTCAGTTTCCTAGCTCAGTCAACCTCACACCAAGCCAGGACTCCGGTGTTCAACCTCACAGGAAGCTCTCTGCAGTGGTTATTTTAAGAAATCATCTTCAGTGGGAAACCAGCTGCTCCCACTCCACAGCAACAGGGGGCAGCAGAGAGCAGCAAACTGCAGGGTCCCTGCAAACAAGACATTCTGGAGGGGAAAAAAAAAAAAAAAAAAAAAAAAAACTCAACAAGCTTCACCTTCAGCCCAGGAAAATCCTGCTGCAAAAATATCCCAGGTCAAACCAATCCAAGAAAATGGGTAGGCTCGGCGCCTATAGCTCAACCGGCTAAGGCGCCAGCCACGTACACCTAAGGTGGCGGGTTCGAATCCCCAGCCCGGACCCACCAAAACAACAATGACGGCTGCAACCAAAAAATAGCGGGGCATTGTGGCGGGCGCCTGTGGTCCCAGCTACTTGGGAGGCAGAGGCAGGAGACTCGCTTGAGCCCAGGAGTTGGAGGTTGCTGTGAGCTGTAATGCCACGGCACTCTACCCAGGGGGACAGCTTAAGGCTCTGTCTCAAAAAAAAAAAAAAAAAATGGGTAAGTAAATTCATATTTCCAGTCTTTTGACATAGAAAAATAATAACAGAGACTTGTACTCTGGAATGCTTTACCAATCACTGCAAACCCCAGAGAAATCCGTCCAGCCTGTCCTGGGGAAACTTGTCTGACCAGGAAAGATCTTGGATGAGCTGAAAGAGGTAGGCACTTTTAACCTGAACCAGCTCACCTTGTTAAACTTCCATTTTGTTTCAGTAAATCTATCTGTCCTGGGACCAGCCATCATCAGTCTGCTAAAATGTATCTGAAGGATGCCCTATGAGAAATGCTTGGTCTATTTTTAAATGCCCAGGGCAAAGGGACAGCAAGCTCTACATTCATTTAAAATCCAGTTTCTTAGATGAATCAACCTCACACCACTCTGACAAGGAAATAAAATTCCCCAGGGGCACGGGGAGGGCTTTAAACTCTTTGGCACACGTTCTTTGAATGGGTGGTACTGGGATTTCGATCTGTGAGTCTGGGCAAGTCCAAATGGAGATGTGGTCTTTGTCTCTTCATATACTTTTAAATTAATAGATGGATGTTAAAAAGGAAAACAAGCCCCTTTATCACCTGCTCACATCAGCGGGTACTGAAAGTGTGGCACCAACCTGTGTAATTGGCCGGTTGCCAAAACCCTGCTTACACCTCTCAACAACTGTTTCCCTAAAAATGTGGCATTCCTTTATGGTGCTTCTCTTCCTTTTTGTATTTAATAAAATTCTTCATTTGGAAGTGAATAAATCTTTCAAAAAGAGTATATACCCGACAATAAACTAATCATTTTCTGGCCCAGCCCAAGTTAGCTTTCTTGGGCATTTGTCAAAGAATCTTTTATTTTTCCTTTAGAGTATTTTTCCCACCTTAATTATGTATTCTTTGTGTGTTTCTTTCATCAATGTTTGCCTCCCCCTCTAGACTTAACGCTCCCTGAAGATCACACCTGTTTTGCTGGCAAGAGCACATAGGCCAATGTTTGGCTCATAACAGGAGCTCTGGGCAGATGAACCAAGTGTTCTCGGTGGGTTAGCGGGGGATGTACACACTGGCTGACCTTAGGCAAGGGCCTGCAGGTGAGAGACACCTCAAATTCACAGGAAGCAGAAAATAATAGTATTTATAAAAACTCTTACATATTTTAGATAACCCACCTAAAGTCAAAATTACCTACTCTGTGGCGTAATGAGGGAAGAGATGACAGATCATAGCCGAGGAAAGATTGGGAAGTCAAATTCTAATTGGCTCCACCCCAGTTGCCCCTACCCTACAGGCATACACCAAGGAGAAATGACCCCCACATCGCTCCCTTCTAAAAGATCCCTCTGTATGTGAGAAAACATTTTCCTCTCTTTCCTTAATAGCATTACAGGACTTAAATTCACTGCCAGAATTTAGGAGGATTGTTATATGGCTGTAAGCCTCAATCACAAATGGTTTAAGAATCCAGAACAAGGTTTTAGAAGCCAATCTAAGTCACATGAGCATTCTAAGTTAATTGTCAATGGGCTAGAAGCTCAGTATTTTGCACTGGAAGGAGGTCTTAGGAAGGTCCAAGGACAACACAGTTTTAAAGGACCTTCTCACCAGTTCATTACATATATACACATACCATAAGCTTGTATGATGAGTGCTGTCTGTGGAAGAATAAATTAAGTAAGACCTGGGATGACAGGATAGATACCATCCTTACCATATTAACATGATCCACTATGCATGGTCTTCAGAGAGGTCCTGACAGCCACAAAAATATACTACTCCTAAGACAGCAACAAAGTTAAGACCTGGAAATGCCAGAATGATGAAAGAGTAGGAACAGAATGACAAAAGCAAGAATGTTCTGGATAATAAAATAACAGCAACACTGAGAGCTACCATTTCTGGTACACTTAGCTGTGTCTTGGGCATTGCTGCAAGCACTTGCTTGCCTTTTCTCGGCATCCTGACAGCAATTCTGGGCAAGAGGTACTAAAACATTGCCATCGTAAGGAAGAGCATCAGAGAGGTTAGGTAACTTGCCCAAGCTCACACAGCTAGGCAGAAAGTGGCAGAGTTAGGACTCCAATCCTGGCTCTAGAGCCTTGTTCTTAACCAATACAACATATTGTTATAAATCAGACATAATAATAGCATTGGCAAGAACAATTATAACGCTTTTCTTTTATATGATATGCTCTATACAAAGTACTTCCTCGTACATTATGTCACATGTTCAAGTAATGAACTTGAGAAGGAACACAGAAGTGCTTATCCTCACCCGAAAGATAAGAAATCTAAAGATTAGAGAAGGGTGAGTGACCAAGGCACCCCCTTTGCCCAGCACGCCATTGATAGTGGGGTTCAATCTCAGATTCGTCACTAAGATATCACTTCTTCTCTGGTGACAACATCCCCTGAGAGCAAGAGGACAGTCTTTCCAACATCTGCTTCTTGGAAACAATTAACATCAGTCACAACCCTGGCTCATACAAAGCCCTAAAAAGTGAGATTGGCTTGGGTGTGTGGTGCTCATGCCTGTAATCCCAGCACTTGGGGAGTTCAAAGCAAGAGGATTGCTTGACACCAGCAGTTTGAGACCAGTCTCAGCAACACAGCAAGACCCTATCTCTACCAAAAACAAAAAAAAAATAGCAGTCATATGCCAGTGCACTCTAGCCTGGGGGAGATGACAGAGAAGACCCAGTTATTTCAAAAAAAAAAAAAAAAGCAAAGTTGGCTCAGCGCCTGTAGCTCAGTGAGTAGGGCATCAGCCACATACACCAAAGATGGTGGGTTGGAGCCCAGCCTGAGCCAGCTAAACAACAATGACATCTGCAACCAAAAAATAGCTGGGCGTTGAGGCAGGCACCTGTGGTTTAAGAGGCAAGAGAATCGTTTAAGCCTACGAGTTTGAGGTTGCTGTGAGTTATGATGCCACAGCACTCCACCGAGGGCGACATAATGAGACTCTGTCTCAAAAAAAAAAAAGGCAGCAAAATTGATGCAATAGCTCAGAGAACACCATGCACTATGTGGGCATTTGCAGACCTACCAAAGACCATGGAGCTAATAAGCATATGCAGTTTCAGAAGGGCCATTTTCAGATCACTTTTCCATAAGAAACCATCATCTTGAAGGAAGGAGGGTGCGAGGCTTCCATCACGCCTCACCATCCTGCCCGTATCCAGCTCCACAGCACACAAAGGCACTGACCCATCAGGGAGAGCATGTGGCACGAGCATTGGAACTGGTGACAAGACGGGGACAGCCAGGGCACCAGGGGCAGGTCCTCCCCTGCAAGCTCTGAAATGTAAGCTCCGTGAAGGCAGAAGCATGGGTGCGCACAGAACCTTCAAAAGTCAGACCACAGAACAGGCTCTGGCTGAAAATACTCTGAGGGGTGAATGTCAGAAATAACAACGCCTCTAGAGAGATGGAGACTGAGCAATGCCCAGAAATTAATTTGCCCTGTAACCCAATTTCTGCACCATTCACCAAATTATCATTTTGTCTGAGTAATAATTTTTTTATGAAATAACCAAAGCATTTTAGAAAGCCTTCCCTGAACAATGCTGCAAGGCCCATCTCAGAACATCTTCCTGCCTCCAGGAGTCTGTTTCTGGGCTGATCAGGCCACACCTAGTCTGCATCTCCAGGGAGGGTTTTCTGAGGAGTCATCAAACGCAGCTGCCCAAGGACATCCCATCCCACTGGTATTTGGATCCACACTGACGATGTCCATCTTTGTGTACAGGCTCAAATGACCCGCTGGGTGCAGACAACTTTAGCTTCACATTAGTGCAGTTCAAAACGCTACTAGTTGGTGGGGCATGGTAATCCCCACGCCTGTAATCCCCGCACTTTGGAAGGCCGAGATAGGTGGATTGCTTGAGCTCAAGAGTTCAAGGCCAGCCTGACCAAGAGGGAAACCCCGTCTCTACTAAAAATAGAAAAATTAGCTGGGGGTTGTGAGAGGTACTTACAGTCCCAACTACTTGGAAGGCGGAGGGAAGAGTTTGAGGCTGCTGTAAGGTATGATGCCAAGCACTCTGCCCAGGGTGACAGAGTAAGGCTCTGCTTAAGAAAAAAAAGCTACTAATATTTCTGAGTTTGTGACTTGCCTCTTTTAACAAGCATGGCATCTTGCCTCTAAATCCATCCCAAACAACAGTGGTCTCAGCCCTTCTGGGCTACCATAACAAAATACCTTAAACAGAGTAATTTCTGAACAATAGAATTCTGTCACTTATAGTTCTGAAGGCTGGAAAGTGCATGACAAAGCCATCCACAGGACCTCGTCTTTTGACAGCACTGCGTTGGTGATCAAGGGTCAATGTAAGAATTTGGTGGGACACAGAGACTCAAACCATAGCAACAGTCCCAAACATCACCCCATCATGAATGTTATGATTTGAGGGGGGAAAAGGAGAAAATAATCAATTAAAAAAAAAGGAATCCAACAATATTAACATCAACAATACAAACCGTGCTCTCTCTCATGCGAAGCACGATATGGTCAAGATGGGGATGATGGTGGCAGTGGGGAGGCCCCCGGCCACCGATGCCCCATCTCATTCTCATTTTCCTGGCTCTCTGCACTGAGGCAGTATTTCCCTTCTAATTTGAGGAATTATAAATAGTCTTGCCTCAGACTGTGTCTCTCAATGCTCACATAGTTAGTATAAACCACGTTGACCTTTTAAAGATGTGATTTGTTTTTTAACACCTCAAGCCATAAATGCTGGGTACGCGAGCTCGTGCCTGGGCCACGTTGCCATGTCGACCGCGACGCCCATCTCGGAAATGCCAGCAGAGAGAACCTCGGCGGGGGCTGACACGCGATACGGTGCAAAAGGTTGAACTTGAGTGTCTAAGAGCTGTCTGAGCCTGAAAGGTATTTAAAGCAGTCATCCCCGTTTCTCTTTTCCCACTAAAGAACACCGCAGAGAATTACCAGCTTAAGAGGCTGTAAATAAAAGTAAATTCGCCCAGTGCTTCGTCTGCACTCTTGATACTGGCTGTCAATCTCCGAGGGGGATGGCCCCCTGGATTCCAGCATCGCTGCTCAGCGTAGTCCCCAAGCAATGGCTTTGACGGTCAGCTTCCACTTCCCCACCTTGAACTCCAGATGCCTGGGCCACTCCCCGAAAGTCTGCTGTTTCCCCACCTCTGCTTTTGGCCTGCCTTGGCTTCTCAGGCCTTCACCAACAACCCTCTAGATGACCCCGTCTGTCCCATTTCATCAACATTAGGAACCTGACAAAGAGCTTGGCCATCCACAGGCTTCCCTCCATTGGACTCGGGTCTTTGTTTTCTTTGTTTTTTCTCTTAACAATTTTTTTATTAAATCATAACTGTGTACATTAATGCATTTATGGTGTACGATGTGCTGATTTTATATACAATTTGGAATGCTTACATCAAACTGGTTACCATAGCCCTCACCCCACTCAATTATTAAGACATTCATACTCTACTCTTCACCATAGGTGTGTTTTTGAATCGGTAAAGAATGGAGGTAAAGTTGTGTTCTTACTTACACACACTCAAAAAATTGTAATCATTTCCTAGGTTAAGAGTCCCAGGATACAGAACATAAGGCCCGGCTTTTCCTCCAGTGAAATGGGAAGAACAGCCTTGCTGGGTTGTCCTGAGGGTGAAGGGAGACTGTCCGTGGTAGTCACCTGCACAGAGCCAGGCAAACCACATTTACAGACAAGCAGTGGTTATTATTTTCTGAGATACCTGCAGTTAATTTTTGTCCATGACACAGAGGGGCAGATTGGAAGTTCCCCAAGTTCCTTCCAGGGCTATTTTAAAGAGAGGGGTATCGCTTCAGATTATTCACCTTCATGTTGAACGGTCTGAAATCACAAAGGCTTAATTTATGTCCTGAATAAAGGTGTAAAGTGTGTATGTTTAAGTAATGAGAATTACATCTTTGTTTTATGGCATAAATCGTTATTTTTTAACACCTCAGAAATAGCAAAATAAATTCTATTACCAGAAGACATACATTGTATTTTCTAAAGCAGTAAATTATTCTGATGGTGAATAAGTTTGTAAGAGCTATGTGAACACAGACTGTTTGTCTATTTTGTTCTCTGCTATATTTCTAGTATTTAGCAGAATGCCTCGCCCAAAAAGAATGTCAATAAATATTTGTTAAGTAGACAAATGAGTACATATTTTCCCATTTATTTTATTATCTTGACAGTGAAACAGTAACAATAATAATAGTTGCTCCTATACCTGCCAAGAATAAATTAGGTATTCCAGTAGGTATTCCAGTTCCCAAATGACGAGCTGCCTTAGCCTTAACTACAGGTAGTCCAAAGGGGAGGAGTGCACGTCCCCACAACACCTGAGGGCCCACAACCAATCCCAGATGTTGGAGTGAATTCTATCTGCTCCTCTGAGCCAATTTGCTTTAATCATACATGTTGTGAGTAGATCATCTTAGCCTTGGAATCTAACAGAGTAGACGATATCAAGGGATGAAGGCTCAACTTATTAACTTGTGGCCAATGTTCCCTCAGCTTGGTGCTAATTCTGAGACTTTAGAATACTAGTAAAGAAACACGTTGGGTGCAACCTCTGACTCCTGGCAGTCACTGAATGGGACGAAGAAGTTACAAAATGTAACTAAGACGTCTCCATAAATAGCTAGGCTTTCACACAAGACTATAATAGATTGTTACAATTTATTGAGGTAGATTTGATATATGACAATTACAGACATCAGACAATTAAATTTGAGAACTCATCCTAGAAAAATTGCTCTGAAGGACTGACCAGGCACTGGCCTCGGTGCACAGTATACCACGGAGAGTACCTTGATGGTGATGGGAGTAATGATACGTGTAGCACTTTTTCTATGCTGAGTTCACTAACTTAATTGTCCAACCTCGTATTACATGTATACAATTTGAGGAGTTGGGAATAAACATGTACCCATAAAACCATCACAAAGCAATCGTGATAGCAGACATATCTTGCACCTTTAAAAGTTTCCTTGTGTTCCTTTGCTGTGTGTTGACAGTTAAGAACACTTAACGTGAGATCTACCCATTTAACACACTAGGTGTGTAGCACAGATCATTAATCATCAGGGTACCATGGCGAATCAAACCCACACTGAAATATTTACCTTACACCTGCTAGTGTTGGGCAGATGTGCAGAAATCAGAACCCGTGCACAGTGCGGGTGGGAATGTAGACTGATGAAGCCACTATGGAAAACATTAGGAAGTTTTCTCAAAAAATGAAAATTAATTACCAGAGGATCCAGCAAGCCCACTTCCAGGTACATAACCAAAGAAATGAATTCAGGATGGAGAAATGGCCGTATCCCCAAGTTTGCGGCAGCATCATTCACAACAGCCAAGATACAAAAGCACCTATGTGCCCACTGACAAATAGATTTTTAAAAAGTGGTATATATGTACAATGAAATATTATTCACCCTTGAAGAAGAAGGAAATTCTGCCATTTGCAATGGTATTGATGAATCCAGAAGACACTGTAGTGAGTTAAATAAGCCAGTCACACAAAGCCAAGGGCCACGTGATTATACTTTTATAAAGTACCTATGACACTCAAACTCATAGAAGTCGTGAACAGAATGTTGGTTACTGTGAGTCAAGAGAAGGGAAAAAATGACTTGTTCAATTGCTATAAACTTCCATCTGTGAAATGAATTAATTGGACCCATCCGCACATAGGACCGTGCCAGCAGTCAACGATGTATTGTGAGCTCAACAAATTCTGTTGTCAGTAGCTTTTTAAATATATAAACTTTCACTCCAGACACGATAGCAGCTATTTTGGTTGATTTGTCAAAAGAAGCATTAATTTATTTTTATTTAAATAAGATGTATTTTATAAAAGTTTCTTCGGGCTCCTTAGACATCAAGGTTCCATTTCCTTTCTGCACGTTCAAAAACTGGGGATTTCTTCCCATTTACTGGGTAGGATATAGAAATTGCTAGCTAATCAGAATCAAAGGAGCAAGATGAAAACCTGACAAATAGTTCAATTTGACGCTGTACTTTCTTCTGAGCATTAGATAAAAAATGTTAAATTATATTCCCCCGTCAGGTGATTCTTTGTGAAGAAATGAGTACAAGTGTGTGTGTGTGTGAGTGTGTGTGTGTGTGTGTGTCATTTTATTATGTAGGAGCAAAGCTTTCTGGGAAACTAGGTCGCAAAATGAATTTACTTGATTATAATGCCTAACAAAACGTCAAAATTGTGTTATACATTATATGCTTAAAATTTTCTACGAATTTGCTTTTCCAAAGCCAGCTGCTTCTTTGGGTTGATTTGTGCTATTCTGTATTAATTTATCTGAACAGAGTTAATCTCAGAAGGGTGATTTCTGGCCAGACTTCGTTGTAATGGGGCATTTGAGTATATCTTAGAAACCATGAAAGTGTGAACTATGCTTATCTTTATAAATGCCACTATTTTATTTTTTAAATTTTTTTTCAGAGACAAAGTCTCGCTGTAGCCCAGGCTGAAGGGCCCTGGCATCATCATAGTTCACAGCAGCCTTAAATTCCTGGGCTCAAGCCATCCTCGTGCCTCTGCATCCAGAGGAGTTGGGATTACAAAAGCTCATACCACACATGGCTATATCGAGCTGTCTTTGCAAAAAGCAGGTATTCTGAAGTATGCGTGTATTTCCAGGAATGCTTTTCAATGTCTTCAATGCCATGTGCTAATAAGAACCCTAACTTTTAACTCCCAGCTCAGAAATTGTTTTTCTGATGAATTTGGATACTCTGGGGGAACCATAAATAGAATATTTTCTCAGAAATGATGACACATCTTTGTGTAATAGGTTTCTGAAAAGTTTAGTTATGCAAAATTCTTAGATTAATTTGGTTACTAGTTAAATCACAGTTTTTTGAGATAGAGTTTCACTCTGGTACCCAGCTATGGTGGCATCATCAAAGCCTCACTGCAACCTCCAACTTTGGAACTGACGGCATTCTCCTTCCTCAGCCTCCTGAGTAGCTGAGACTACAGGCACCCATCACAACACCTGGCTAATTTTTCTGTTTTTCATAGAGATGGGGTCTCACTCTTGCTCAGATTGGTCTGGAACTTCTAACCTCAAGCAATCGTCCCACCCAAAGTAACCAGCCCATATTACACTTCTTGTTTTTGTTTTAACAACCAGGAAATTTTCCTAAAACAATCCAATAGGATTTTTAAAAATTCCATTAAATTTGAATTATGGAAGTAGATGTCCACCTCCTTAATTACTTAATGTAAGATTATAACCATAGCTGCATTATTATGCTGAAATTTTTTAGAACTTCTTAAAATAATTAAGTTTCAGGAGAGTTTATATGTTTATATGACCTTGAAATTCCCCAGGGAGAAGATTCTAAAGGTCTTTAGGAACAAAGAAAGCTAAAATAATCTTGTTTAAGAGATGGGATCTGCTGTATACCCTGAGGACAGCAGGCCTCCACTTTCTTCAAGTTAGCGGGATAATTAATCTCTCCCTCTCTCCCACCCTCTCTCTCTCTCCTACCTCCTCACCTCCCTCCCTTCCTTCCTCCTTTCTTCATAAACACATTTATTGAGCGCCTACGTTGCACCAGACATTATGCTAAGCAATAAGGGAATATGCAGCAGAGAAGCTGCCCAGGCCTCCTGGAGACAGGGAAGGCTGAAGACGGCAATCCCTAGGCTGCTGGTAAGGTAGTGCTGGTCCACAAGCCAGTCCTGTAGGAACTCGAACCCAAAGGAGAAGCAGACCGCAGGAGAAAAAACAGCCTCACATCCAGAGACAGCCTTGGTTCCCTAATGAAACTATTAATGGAGAAAAAAAAAATTGGTGAAGAGCCTAAAATCAGAAAGATTGCAAGTAATTAAAGAGAACTGTGGGAATAAAAGAAAATTGCAGAAATCTTGGCAATGTTGAGAGAAGGACTCTATTTTCCCTGTAAAATGAACACAACAGACCTATTTACACAAAGGTCAGTTGGGTACTGTTCAAGTTACCGGCACTTAACGATCATAAATTTTCCCCCAATTGATAGAATAATAAACACGCTTATGCTTGTGTTAAGCGTCTGGAAAGCTCTGTGCTTCCGTTTCCAGCAGGCCGGTATAATTAAACATTAACTGTCAATTTCTTAATTCTAAAGCAGTCATTTTGCTCTAGGTAATGAGCTTTTTGTTTTTATTTATTTATTTTTCCCTCCTAAGCAAGTAACAACTCTTCCTTCGGTAGGTTTTAATGGATTTAGCCCTCAGCAGCCCCCCCCACCCCAGACAATCCCTTCTGCGGAGAAAAATTTCCCTAGAGAGGCTGAGGCAGTAGCTTCAGGGAAAGGCAAAACTTCCTTCTGATGAGACAGAAAATCTCTCTCTCCCACTGTATTTCATCAAAACAGCTCGGAAACTGTACCTAATATTAAGCTGTGTAATATCCACTTCACACAGGTAATACAAGTACTGTTAGTAATTTATTTCTATCTTATTTTCAATGAAACTTTAAATTCCTATCTAGGCCTTCACTTGTATGTTCAGTTTTTTTAACCTCGATTCGCTTCTGCTGTTAACAAAATGAAGCTCTATCAGACACGGGTTGTCTCTGAGCAAAGTGTTTGGCTTTCAAGAGGAGAGGCCCAGAATGAAAAAAAGCAGGCTTAAAAGGCAGCTGCACTTCTGTGTGTGTGCGTCTGTGGCCTGGACGCGCTCTAGGTAAGAGCAAAAGATGGAAGGAGCTCTATTTTTAACGTCTCCTTACAGAAGCACCATGAAGTCAGCAATGCACAAAATTTATGCCATGCTCAATCGTATAACATGGGGGAGGGGCCAGACCATGACTTGAAGATCCTCTTTCTGTGTATCTCCAATTGCTTGTAAATTGCAGAGCCTGAGGTTTTAACTGAGCCCTGTTCCTAGTTCAGGCACCGCCCTTTCTCCTCCTGCAGCAGGAGACCACAGCTGATGCTTCATTTCCTAAGGCGGCATGATGGAGAGTCAAGGGTCAAACTCAGCCTGTTAAGTCTAAAGCAATTACCTTCCCCTGCAGATGAAGAAAAGCCCGTGTCTCCACCTCTGGGTGGAGGGCAGGGTGAGCGGAGAGACTCTGAGAACCATATGGCCAGCTCCAGCTCACATCCCTGACATCGCGGCGGGCACCTGGGCAAAGGCCAAGGCTTGGCACGGTGCACCCATAGCTGTTGTTGTCCAAACACTCATCTATTTCTGGAGATTTTTACCTGCCCTTTCCGGTTGGCTATGCTGAGAATCCAAATCCTGGCATAATGTGCTCCTGCTGTCTAAAATCATATGTTCTAGTAACAGTTCTAGAATAATGCATTAAAATGGCATCCGTTCGTCAACTGTGTACTGACAATATCAAAAAATACCAAATAACCAGCTGCTGTGAGCACTGCCTTTGCCGGTGGCATCTAACTCAGCAGCGCTGGATCTGAATAAATGCTTTTTCCCTCCTGACGTCTACATTTCAACAATAGCTGATGCTCTGCAGTCTTGGAACTTGAAATGTCTTTTAATCAGTGTTTTCTATTTACATTCTCAACTACCACATCTAAACTACAGCTCTTAATACTACCACTAAATTACAGAGGTGGGAAATCATCTCAGGCCCAGCATATTTCCCAAATTGTTCAGGACTGGGAGTTCTCCTGAGCTAAAATCCAGACCCCAAGTATTACTGCAGCTTTAAGTAAGCAACTTCAGCTAACTGAGCCTCAGTTTTCTCATCTGTAAAGTTGGGCTATTTATCCCACGGGGATGATACAAGTGTTGCCTCGCGATGATACACGGGCAATGCCAGGAACTCAGTAGGTCTATGATAGAAGGGCCAGAGGATAAATTGAGGTCTTAAAACCACGTTATCTCCCAAAGGTGAGGAGAAATTAAGGTTTGGAGGAAATCCAGTTTGAGGAATGAAGATTTGCTTTTCCAGCTGCTGACAAACCTCTATAAAGATTCCTGAGCAGGTGAAGGGCATGTTGGAGGGACTGAGGGTGAAACAGAAAGGGGAGCGAGTGGAAACTGGAAGAGTCTATCAGAGGCTTTGATACCACCTGTGCCCATATGGAAGCCGGCAAACAGCAGACCGCCCAAGCTGAGAAGTACGGACAACAGCTCTGGAAGTATGTCCTTGGCACCAGGAGAGCAGACCTGGGGCAGTGGTTTCCACAACTGCCTGGTCATCCATATCCATCAGAACCACAGGGGCTGGGTCTTACTATTTATTTTTTATTCCTAATTACAGACACCGGACTCCAGATCTGTTGACTCATATTCTCCACGTCTTGGGTCCAGAGATTTTTTTGTGTGAGTGTGTGCACCTGTGTGCCACTCAAACACAGTATGGGGTTTGGAAATCACTGAGCATGGGTAAAATCCAGGGGCATATGTATAAAGGAGCAACTGAACATGACGTGGATTCTACCTGGGTGAAAAAAGAAATGGAGGATTCGAACTGCTCACTGGGCTGTCCACTCAGAATGCCCCTTCAAGATGCATACAATCAAAGACAAAGCTAATGAAATTACTCACAAATTCAAAGCAATTCTGTAGAGGTAGGAGAAGGATATGGAAAATGACACATAGACATTTTGCACTTGTACTTGCAGTTGGAATGCTCCAGATGTCTTCATTTATGGAGATTGACTGTAGCTAAAATTATATGCATGGAGGACAGTTATGGATAGGGAATAAACCTAGAGCTTCAGATTTTTGAAGAATGTAGAGGTCATCTATCGCAAGCCCTTTTGTAATGCAAGAATAGGTTCTGTAACATCCTAGACAGAGAGATGATTATGTAGCTAGAATACCTCCAGTGAGCATGAGCTCATCATTAATGGGCAGTATTGATCAAGAGGGAAATGTATCGTATACGGGTAGAGAAATGCATTAGGATACGTAATTAAAAAAAAAAAGAAACATTAGCAGGTTAGAGGTTAGTGGGTTTGTAAAGATATAATAATGTGGTTAAATATGCTTGGGAATATTATGTGTTATGTTTACAGAAATGAAAGGTAATAAATTAGTGAATTCTGGAGAACAGGTCTTGGCCAGGAAGCTATATAAAGACAGACAAGTTAAGGACAAGGAGGCTGTCAGGTGCCTACATCCCAGTGACCACATAAATGGAATGAATCAAAGACACAGTTGGAGTCCACCCAAGAGGGAACAAGACATTAGCTGAGGAGGGAAAGTAGCTCTGTGCTCCTGGTTGCCCTGGTGACAGGACCCCCTTCCTCATGCTAATGGCATTGTAATGAACACAACCACTTCAAAACAGAATGAGTGGTGAGCTCAGTGCAGTAAAAGATAGTCCTGAGAGCTTCAGCATGGAGAGGACTCAGGGTGGAGTTTGGGTGGTGGCTGTTCCAGAACGCAATATGATCAGTGAGGGAGGTTATTAGATGGAAAATAATAAGGATGCCAGGGCGAGGGGGAAAGAGAGGACAGACTAATGGTAGATAATGCCCTGGACCAGTAATACATCTGCCATTTCTCTTCCTGACATGCTCCAGACTAGAAAACCTAAATTAAGCATTAATGAACTCACATTGATTTCCCCATTCCCTTGCTGCCCTCACAAGGTAGCCTGGCCTGGGAGGCTCAAATGAAGCTCAATCTCGCAGCAAGTTGGCATCTCACATGGTGTTCATGGCAGCCTCCACCTTAATAGTTTTCTTTCCCTCTTGCTGCTGCAGTGAGTTCAAGTTCACTGAGATGATATAGGAGGCTGTGATGGTGAGTATACGTGCTAAGATGTGTGGGCCGTGGTGTCTAGTGGCTTAGTCAAACATTAATCTAGATGTTTCCGTGTAAATATTTTGTAGATGTGATTAACATCTATTATCAGTTGACTGTAAGTAAAGATTACCTTCAAAAATGTGGGCGGGCCTCATCCAATCAGTTAAAAAGCCACTAGATCAAAGATACGCTCCCTGGAGAAAAAGAAATTGTGCCATAAGACTGTGACCTAGAAATTCTACCTGAGCTTCCAGCCAGCTGGTCTGTGGATTTCAAACTCAAGACTGCAACAGCTACTTCTGTCTCTGTTTCCAGCCTGCCAATCTACCCTACAAACTTCAAATTTGTCAGTCCCCATAATCACAAGATGATTCCTAAAAATAAAACTTTCTACTGATAGACAAAAAGATGAATTTTTTTAGATACAGATATGTGGATGTGGTCTTTGTCCCTGGTTCTCGGCACAGAGGTCCAAAAACCTTGGCATCACCAGTGTGAAATAAGGGTGTAAGTGAGGGTGTCGTGTATGCTAGGAGATGACAGGTGGCTGGAGGCTCTTGGGGACTGATCACCAAAGCACCCACGTGGAGATCAGGGACTGGCAACTTTCATCCCCACCTCCTGGTGTCCAGGAAGAGGTGTAGGGCTATAGATGAAGTTGATTACCAATGCCCAGTGACATAATGAAGCCTCCGTGAAAACCCCAGAGGACAGTTGGAGAGATGTCAGGAGGCTGAACACCAGGAGGTTCCTAGAGGGTGGGGTGCTCAGGTAGAACCTCAGCCTCCTCAGCACGTCTCTTCCATCTGGGTGTTCATCTGTGTCCTTTTTTTTTTTTTTTTTTTGAGACAGGAGCCTCAAGCTGTCCCCCTGGGTAGAGTGCCGTGGCATCTCAGCTCACAGCAACCTCCAACTCCTGGGCTCAAGTGAGTCTCCTGCCTCTGCCTCCCAAGTAGCTGGGACCACAGGCACCTGCCACAATGCCCAGCTATTTTTTGGTTGCAGCCATCATTGTTGTTTGGCAGGCCCAGGCTGGATTCGAACCCGCCACCTTGGGTGTACATGGCTGGCGCCTTAGCCACTTGAGCCACAGGCGCCGAGCCCATCTGTGTCCTTAATAATGTGCCTTATGCCAAATATGTAAATGTAAGTTAATGTTTTTCTTGAGTTCTAGGAGCTACTCTGGCAAATTAAAGCCAAGAAGGGCTTGTTGGAACCCCAGTTTATAAGTGGTCAGTCAAAACTGGGGAAAGCAAGCTGGGGTTTGTGCTTGGCATCTGAGGTGTGGGCCCTCACCCTGGGGGATCTGAAGCTGTTTCCAGGTACAGTGTCAGCGGTGAACTGAATGAGAGGATGTCCAGTTGGTGTCTGCTGGGGGGCTAGTGACTGCTGTGGGAAAAAAACTGCACACATCTGGTCACACTGATATGAGAGTAAAGGGAAAGAAAGTTTGCTCTTTCTTGACAATAACTCTATCTTGTATCTGTCTACCTATAGAGAGAGATTTGTATTATCCCTCAAGAAGAAATTTCTGAAAATATATAATTTTCATTGTAGTATAAGTGATATATGTAATATACTATGCTATAAACAGTAAGATGACCACCCAAAGGACTGTAACAAACTGGTCAGCTTATGGAGGTGGACAACATAAAGAGCCAGGCCTCCTGTACTGCACCAAGGTGGTGCATGTCCGGTCTATGAAAATTAGCTCAACTTAAGGAGGTGGTCAGTGTGAGGGGGTGGTCAGCTAAGGAGGTTGTATCTGTAAATATATGTTAAATTATATAATTTAATATTTTAATCTAATAAGTATATATTAAATTATATGACATAATAATTATGTGTTAAATGATGTATGTTCAGAAATATCTTCTTGGGGAATAATATATGATTTACAATGTACTGTGTTACCATCAGAAGTTTCTGAAAAATAGCTAATTTTCATTAATACAATGCAGATATACAACATATATAGCTATACAACATATTATAGCTATATATAGCTATAATGAACATATTATAGCTATACATATATATAGCTATACATATATATAGCTATACAACATATTATAGCTATATATAGCTATAATGAAAATAATCCATTTTCAGAAATTTCTTCTTTGGGACTTGAAATCTCACCCCTTGTCACTTACACCTGTTGCTATGGTTCTGTCTTCTGATGTGATGCTTTCCTTGGAGTGTATATTAATATTTTTAGTAACATGGCATACTCGTTCCTTAACCTATTAATCAACTGCTAATAGTGGGTCTCTGCCCTTCTCATAGAAACCACCCTTAGATCTTAATCAGACACCATGGCTCCCGTCTCCTTTGGTCCAGAGGGGAAAGAATTGGGTGAACTTTGGGTAACAATTGGGCCAACCCAGTTCTGTCTTCAGTAACTGCAAGTGAATATGTGAATTGTAATCAGTCCAGTGGGCAGGGCTAGGTCAGGTTCAGGCACCTATGTGTGCCCATGTGCCAGGGGTGGGGGGAAACCTATAGATAGACAGAAGATGCACAGAGAGAGGCCCCCAGACACCAAGCAACCAAGTAAAGACGGAATGTAGCCACTACTCCAAAGATTCTCTCTTCCTGAACTCTCTCCCCTCGGGTCTTAGGATTAAACTCTGTGCCTTTGAATTATGATAAATAGTTCTCAAATCTTTCCAAGATCTTTTCTTGCATTAAGATAGTAAGAGTGGGCTTAAGTTACTTGCAGCCAAATAATCGCTAACATCAATGCTGATTCTGTATTGCCTAGAATCACAACCACGTGGAGGGTCTCTGCTTACACCACCATAAACAAAGTGTGAAGCAAGCATCAGAGAATACTGAACTGCTAGCTTAGAGGGTGAACGTGGGGAGACACCACACAAAAGGTCAACCAAAAGCATTATAAAGAGAGCAGGTCTTGGGGTCCAATAGTGTAATAAATACAAGATACATTTCCATATATATGAGATATACATATATCATATATATATGAGCTCATTTAATTCTCCCTTCAATATTGTGAAGTATCTGCTATTATTATCACCATTTTACAGATGAACAAAGGATACAAATCCTTTTAGCCAAATTGTGGCTAAGACAAGAAGAATTCAAGTGCTAAAATTCAGTACATTGCAGCAATGAACTTATTCTTTCCAATTAGTAAGCAAGATGTTTTTTCATTCTTGTTACATGTTTTAAAAAAAAAAACTTTAATTTTAGGTCCAAATGGTGCCAATTATCTATTTTTTTTAAGCATTGTGTCCTATATTTGTTTCCAAGACAACAAATAGTTGAGTGGGAAAATACAGCATCCAATCATTTATGTCAGAAATATGGAGAATCCTCCCCCCTTTCCGAGCCAGAATGTCCTTCATCTGTAAACATAGGGGAAAGTTGTTATAATTTTATACTTGCTGCATAACAAATGATCCTTTATTCTCTCATCAAGTCATTATGGGTCTCAGGATACATTTGCTATTCCTGGAATCATGGCTAAATGCTCTTTAAGTGGCGAAAAGTGATCTCTAAGTGGGCTTAAGTTGTGAAATGTATATTATCTGAATGGTGAATTTGGCTGAAATAGATAAACAGATGGTCGAGGCCCTGTTTCTGCTTCTAAAAGTAAAACAAAGTAGGGAGAAGAAAGAAGAAACATAATGCATAAAACTGAGAGATTCTCAGTTTGAATAACCTCAGCTATCTAAAATATACATCTTTCTACACAGAGAATCCATTTAAATACATACTCTTCCCCAGAATCAAAAATGAACTTTGAATATCTCTTTTAAAAACAGTCATTTTCACCTAAAAATAAATTTTAACCATATAGAGTAGAACAGTAAAGTGAATCAAATAATATAAAAGATTTATAACAATATAAATATATTCACATTATTTAATAAGTTATATATAAATACATTTAAATTACATGTAAAAATATTAAGACAATTTTGATCAGGTCTTCTATGTATAAATCACCCTATCCCAGTGTCCTGGACGAGGATGCCAGGCGTCTCTGTTCAACGCTTCAAGATTTAATTCATGTTTGTAATAGCCACTCCTTAGAACAGAAATCAGGATTGTTCACCTTTTCTTTTGACTCTTCCTTCATAGCTGCAGTAATTTCCAACAGACATCTTGAGTTCAAGAGTGAATTGAAACCTTCACTTCAAGTATACATGATTAATTCATCTCTGCTACTTTTCCTTCTGCCAATTCCTGAACTGACCCTGCACGGTTCAAATTATGAATTTCACAGGAAGAATATGAACAGGGAAAGTGGTCTAAGAGTAGTAGTGCATGTGGGGATGTTTGCTTTTGCAAAGATGGGGTGTTCATTTATAGTCGCTGCTTTTCTTGGTTTCCCAGATATAGAATGAAAGAGTTAGTTTTAACTGATAAGAATGAGGAGGTAAAGCCATTACATAAAACAGTGCTGTCACCCTTAATATAAACATGATAGATGGGTGGGTGGGTGGGTGGATAGATGAATGAGTGAATGGGTGGATGGATGAGTGGGTAGATGGAAGGACAAATGAATGGCAGGGGAGTGGGTGGATTGATGAATGGGTAGATGGATGGATGAATGGATGGGGGGGTTGGGTAAATGGATGAATGGATGGATGGGTGGGTGAATGAGTGGGTAGATGGATAGAAGGATGGATGGATGAGTGGGTAGATGAATGGATGGATGCATGGATGAGTGGGTGGATGGGTGGGTGGATGGATGGGTAGGTAGATAGACTGATGGATAAATGGATGGATGGATGGATAGATAGGTGGATGGTTGGGTGGATGGATGAATGAGTGGATGGGTGGTTGGTTGGGTGGATAGATGGATGGATGAGTAGGTAGATGGATGGATGAATGGATGGGGGGGTTGGGTAAATGGATGAATGGGTGGATGGGTGGGTGAATGAGTGGGTAGATGGATAGAAGGATGGATGGATGAGTGGATAGGTGGGGGGGTTGGGTGAATGGA
>NW_003852439.1:12366490-12378053 GCF_000181295.1 Otolemur garnettii | reverse complement strand
ATGGGTGGGTGGGTAGATGGATGGATAGATGGATAGATGGATAGCTGCAGGGGTGGATGTATGGATGGATAGATGGATAGACAGATGGACAGGTAGATGGGTGCGATGGTGAATGGATGGTTGGGTGGGTAGATGGACGGGTGGGTGGGTGAATGGACAGAGGGATAACAGGTAAATAAGATTGATTTTAATATTTTCTGGACAATGCTGTCCTGATGTCATCAAGACCATCACAACTTCTCAAGAAGATGCATCTTTAAAGAGCTAAACCAGCATAAGCAACAGTATAGTCAAGAGAATGATTCTATGCTGGTGCAAGAAATTGGCAAAGGCTGGATCTTTGACTCAATCAAGTCTGGGAAGGAGGGAGACAGAGAACAGGAACAAATGAAAACCAGCAAATGCTCATGTTTCTGACAGAAAACAATTTTAATGAGAATTTCTGTGATTAAAAAGCAGGTTACTCACATTTCCCCATACCACACCCAAACCTATCAAGTCCTCAAAAACTCCCCTTCAAACAAAATCCCCTTTCGTGAGCCTTCCCTATACATCTGCTTTCACTCCTTTGGCACCGCCTGCTTTGAAATCTGGCATCCTTTCAAGTGTGAAGGGCCCAGGTCAGGCCTCTGTCTGAAGTGAAGCCTTCAGGCTTTCTTTCTCTCTGAAGATTTCCCCTCATCTTTGACCTCACCACCAGCAAGACATCTTGTCCTGCATCTAGAATTCAATCGAGCAGTTGCCCACTTCTGGGAAACGGAACAAAGTCATGTTTGCCTCAAAGGAACACAGCAAACCATCGTAAAATTCTAACAATGCTGGCGGAGGGGAAGGCTTGGCACAAAAATGATAAAATTAGACATTTCCCCGTTCATAATCCCAGAAAGTAATCCATGCATTCCAACAATGCCGATTTTTTCAAATATTCTGAACATCCATCTCTCCCCACATCTCCAAGTCATTAAATATAGAGAAACAACATACGCCCTTAAATGCCTGGTCGCGGTCCTGCCTCCATGCAGTAGGTCCTTTTTTCCCCCCTTCCCTTTTGGTCTGTCCCCATTTGCAGGCAGAGATGAAACCTGTCTTGTTTCAACATTGTATTCCCAGAGCCTAACCCAGACCTGTCATTATGGGAGGCCCTCAATAAATATTGGTTGAATAAATGAATGAGGGAGGCCTATGCAGCGGGGAGAAGAATGAATCTTATTAAATTTAGTCTGATATTAGAATAGGATTAGAAAAATCCTCTGGGGTTTGGAACTTATTAATAAACAGTTGCATGATATTAAACTACGAAGACAGGGGGAGAGAAAAAACTCAGCTCATTCTTCTGGTATTTCCTTCATAACATAAAACCAATGAATGGGCTGCATGTAGAGGGGGCAGACGCTATATTTAAACACTGTAAATATCAACATTAGCACTCGGCCTCCGTGCAACCTAATTTACTCTCTAACACAATCCATCATCACCGAACTATGTTTTTGCTTATAGGGATCATAAAAACTCACTTGATTTATAGTGCTTTGTTTCTCTTCTCTCCCTCCTGTGTTCTCTGGGAAAATTCAGTTCGACATGAATCTCTTTTTTCCGGAGCAAAGAGACTCTTGTCACCAGGGCATTTACAAACACAAACTTACTTTTCTCTCTAGAGGAAAGTATCATAAAATGATGCGTCAGTACTTTGGTTATTAATCTGAGCCCAGCCTTTGTCCCTTCTGAATGCAGTTCAGGACACAGAGGGCTCTGATATGCAGCCCTTGTAGGGCTAGAGGGAAAACAACGTATTAATTCTTCATCAGATGTCCAGTCAGCCACTGTCTCGAATATTTAGTGCTGGTGATCCACAGTAACAGTCGATGGGAAAATGGGAGACTTGATTTCATAATGTTACCTCCCACAGACAATTTTATTTAGACTTTCATAATGCTTCTCGAGAGCAAGAATTGTAAACTTAGGCTCTAAAGAATCGTTTTCATTGATTTGGTCAACAAGCACGCAGGTCCCCTCTCCTGGTGATAGACACACCGGGAGTTAGGGAGGGGTGACGAGAGAAGAATAAAGAAGATGGTGACCAGGCAACAACCTGCATAAATAAATGATAAGATCTGAATTTTCTTTTGCTTGAGATATACTAATGTATATCTCCATAGAGATTCATTATTCAAAAACAAATGGGCAAAGAAGAGAGAGAGATTGATTGGTGGGTGAACAGAGGGAGGAGAGAGAGAGAGAGAAAGCCACCAATTCATTCCAACTCAGTAGAACCTTCTGTTTACCAAATTCCCAAACTTAACTTTCAACACGACAGCCTCAGTAGGTGATACCATATTTCTCTGCCTTTTCCCCACACCCCACACATTCGCGATGTACAAAATGTGCAAACCCTTAGGTGGAGCCACAGTGTGAGAGAGATTAGAGATGCTGACAAATACCCCGGGGAGTAACAAAACTCAGGCACAGGTGCAGACATATCTTTCCATTCGTTAAATTGGCGTGACTCAGAATTGGCTAGCAGGGTCCAAACTACCCACTTTGCCCCTAGAACCTTCATTGGGCACAAAGAAATAAAATGAATGCTGTCGTGAAGTAGGCATAAGGAAACGTTTTCGAAATGTAGAGACATTTCCTATGTTTATTCAGAAAGAAATAATCTAAAGGTGTGACAAGAGAAGATTCGTAGAATCAAGTGTCAGGCACAATGTTGAGAGCTGTGGGCGTCTGAACTTTCCTGTGTTACCGTAGTGTTCCGCCACCAACTCCAACTACATTTACTGCACTTGCTGCTGCCAATGTATTTGGGCCACTTCCTAATAGAGTCTTGATCCAAGAAAGGAATCTTTATCTTTTCTTTTCACAATCATTTCATTTTTTTTTTTCGGTCTCCCTCTTCAGACCGCAAACCTCCTTGAGAACAGGAACGCCACCTTGTTGGCTTCTGGTTCCCCAGAGCCTCCCATGTCATCTGCATTTCCTACCAATGAACAGACAGCAGAATAAAGAGATGGCTTCTTTAACGGGAACAGTAACAACAAGGGCTTCTTGAAGAGTCCACTGGACAGGAGAAAGCCTTTACACCTTCTGAAATACCTGGAAAAAATATCCACAAAAACTTTTGTATCCTAGAAAAGATTCCACAAGAGGCGACATCCTTACTCGGAGGAACAGTCACAGGTAACACCCGATACTATATACCACATGTGTCAACACTTACTAAAAAATAAACACTTTATAGCAGCAGGCAACATAGCATAAGGCTTGCTGATGAATCTTATCTTACGTGAAGGTGCATACGAATCTGTGGGTTTCACGTGCAGAGACACAATACACTTCAGTACCAGACAGGAACCAAAGATACGGATGAGACTTTTTATTACAGTGACCTGTTCAAAAGAAATACAAACAACCACCACAAAGTTGTGATGTTTTTCCTCCTGTTGACACCCCCACAGATCTGATATCAGGGAGGGTCAAGACATCAACGCGGCACTACGGACGGAGCTCACGGACGGAGCTCAGCTGAGACCTCATTTGACCTGGAAACAGGTTGCTTTGACTCTGGAAGCAGGAGTTACTCTGTTGAATAGGAAAGATGGGGATCCTGCCTCCGGGGGTGTTACGGAATCCAAAAATATATGCTTCTACCGATGCTTGGCACATATTAAGAGCTCCAACGCACCAGCCATTATTATAATTACAGAATTACAAGATTATTCGTATATTATTTATATTGAAATACTTTTCATATGAATGGATATGTTATATGTAATTATTATAATTCTTCCCTGGTCGCCCTCCAAACATCTCATATTGTGTTTCCTAATGAGCAGATCAGGACAAACCAAAACACGAAACCAAAATGTAATGTGTTAGGATCCTGAAACTTCAGCTTCGTTCACGCCCAAAACAGCCAGTCTCCTCCACACCCGTGGGGGCGGCACCTTCAGACTGTTTTACACAAGCCAGGCCCAGATTAAGCGCTGTCTGAGACGGAGACCTCTCATGTGTGTAGAGAAAAATTATCAGCAGAATAATGTTTTATTTATTTACCTTTAGCTGGGGTACTGTGGTAAATATGACTATTTGAGTTAATACATTGTTTCCCTCTAACAGATATTCATAAAACTGTGAATATTCAAAGGAAAAGCAAGAGCCAGGTAAAATTTCTGGGATGTGGAGATAGTAATAGAGGTGTAGACAAATATTATCATCACAAACATTACTACTGGTAACAGCAATAAGATCAATTCCTACTATGAAGCACTCACAATGTGCCCAGGCTTGACCCAGATATTTCAGACTGGGCAATCTCGCCCAATGCTCCATAACCTTGTGATGGAGGTATTATTATTATTTGTTATTATTTTCCCCACCTACCAAATTAGGAAACCAAAGCACCCAGAGGTTGACTAAACAAAGCATTGAAGGAGCAATACAGAAGGGGACGACAATTCCAGCTGTGGATGGTGGTGGAAGGCTTCACCAAAAAGAATTTACCCATGAACTTGGGTGATGTGGAGACAAGGGAACACACATACCTTAGGCATAAGAGTAGCAGGAATGAAGTAAGGTGAGGTCTAGATAAATTCATTCCGCAAATGAAATGGAAGGAAGTGACAGTTATGGGACTGGAAACCCAGGGACATCAAGAACAAGGATGGAGAGAACCCCACGCTGGAGTGGAAGTTGTTCTGTAGGCAGCAGGGAGTCATAGAAGGTTGTTAAGCAAGAGCATGGCATGAGTGATGTGGATTTTGTTTTGCTTTGCTTTTTGGTTGTTTTGTTTTTCATAAAATAGTCTTGGCTTCTGTTGTAGGTGCTGGACTAGACAAGAGAAAGACCAGAAGAAGTCAAGTAACTTGTTAGTGGTCAAACTTTTGAGTCCAGTTGAGGAAATGGAGAGGTCTGACCCTGGCTGTGCATCTGGAAAGTGAAAAGAGAACAGAGGTTGTGAGGAAGAAACAGGAGGAAAGAAAACTCTCAGGGTTCACCACTGAGGACCTGGGTGAGCAAGCTGAGGGTACCAGGAGGAGACAGCTGTTTGGGGAAAACATCACGGGATTTTTTTTAAGTCTCACAGGATCCCTCTAGTACCCATTTATGAGCCTGCAATGCCAGTAAGAAATAGACCTCCCTGGGAAACGTGCAAAATAAATCCAGAATATCGTATCATCCTAGACAGCAAGAAAGATGATCAGAGACAATCAGTCATGTAAAAAGGACTCACGAGGCAACTTGAGAAAGGCTCTTTTCGGTTGAAGATTGAATAATTTCAGCATCAACAAAAATGCCCTCAATCACTGAGTTTGCAATAATACCAAAAACACACACTTACCATGGGAGTGTGCAAAAACAGGAACTCATGAATTTGAAATGACACAGAGGGAAACCAAACACTTCTCCTCTCTATCCCACACAAACCGTACCCCCCGAATATCCTAGTAGCAGACTAGGGAATTTCTCTTTAAGGAATATTCTAGTAAATCCACTGAAGAAGGAAAGATAAAATTAGAACATCACAATTTTTGCTACCCATGAAGCATTAACTGGTCTAAATACCAAGTTTAGACCAGTGGTGACAGCATCTCAGAGACAGCCTGATATAACTCTTCTTATGAGAGCAAACCACTGAAGAAATTGAACTTGGACCTGGACAAGACTCTAGAACCAACAACCAAGTAAACAATAATGCAAAGGACAAAGGAGCAGGTGCAAAAACACCACTGGGTTGCAACGTAAAACACACCAGGCTGTGGGAAGGAACACAAGACAAGGTCAAGGATCAGCACAAAGAAAACAATATTAACAGGCTCGGCGCCCATAGCTCAGCGGCTAGGGTGCCGGCCACATACACCAGAGGCGGCCGGTTCAAATCCAGCCCGGGCCTGCCAAACAACAATGACAATGCAACCAAAAAATAGCCGGGCGTTGTGGTGGGCACCTGTAGTCCCAGCTACTTGGGAGGCTGAAGCAAGAGAATCGCTTAAGCCCAAGAGTTTGAGGTTGCTGTGAGCTGTGACACCACTGCACTCTACCAAGGGGGACATAGTGAGACTCTGTCTCAAGAAAAGAAAGAAAGAAAGAAAGAAAACAATGTTAACAAACAACAACCCAAATAAGCAAAACAGTTAGAGGCAGACTGACTTAAAGATCCTTAAAACAGAGTCAAAGAGCCTTTCAAAGATCGATCAACAAATCACAGCGTATGGACGGTATCTGGATCCAGTCTGAGACAAACCAACCATTATAAAGCCGCTGTAACAAATGTGCCACTCTGGTGGGGGCCGTTCTGCCTCCAGGCAGGAGCACGGGTTAAGTTCTCTGGGCCTTCTCCCTATGTCACTATGGACCTCACACTGCTCTAAAAAAGTTTGTATTTTTAGAAATAGAAACTAGGAAAAAGAAGTGACACTTTTGAGAAAACCAGATACTTAAAACAATGATTTAATAACTGATGATATTAAGAAATCACTGCTAATTGTTAGCAGGTACTGTGGGAATGTTTAAAAAAATGCAAACTGAAATATTTATGGCCATCATGACAGAATGCCCTGTGTTTGCTTCAAAGTAGCATGAAACTGCAGAGGGAGAATGATTAGGGCACACAGGAAATAAGGGTAGCCCTCCCTTAGAATTCTGAGTCTGGGCACCTTCCTCTATCCGTGTTGCTATAATTACCCGAGGTTGGGTGATTTACCAAGAGAAGAGCTCTATCTGGTTCATGGTTCTGCAGCCTGCACGAGAAGCTCGGTGCCAGCATCTGTCTCTGAGGGCTTCAGGGAGCTTCCACTCACCAAGAGAGGAGGTGAAGACCCACTGCGTGCAGAGGTCCCGTGCAGACAGAAGAGGTACCAGCATCTTTTCAACAAAGGGGTCTCTCGAGGAGCTAACAGAGAGAGAGAGATCATTTCCTCCCCGGACCCAGGGAGGCCATAATTTATTCATTATGGTTCCACTCTCATGACGCAAACACGTCCCACAGGCCCCCACCTCCAACACTGGGGATCTAATTCAATGTGAGATTTGGAGAGGACAAGCAAAGCACGTTCAAACTATAGCCCTAGAACAGTGAGAAGGTGACATTCATGCTGTTTGTTGTCTACTTTTATATATACTTTCAATTTTATACGGAGAGTCCATAAAGTTCACGTGCAATTTAAAATAGTTTTAAATTTTATTTATTCATTCATTTATTTATTGAGACAGAGTCTTACTTTGTCACCCTTGGTAGAGTGCTGTGGCGTCATAGCTCACAGCAACCTCAAAGTCTTGGGCTCAAGCTATTCACTTGCCTTAGCCCCTCGAGTAGCTGGGACTACAGGCAACCACCATCACAATGACCAGTTATTTCTAGAGACAGGGTCTTACTCTTGCTCAGGCTGGTCTCAAACCTGTGAGCTCAAGCAATCTACCTGCCTCAGCCTCCCAGAGTGCTGGAATTACAGGTATGAACCACCATGCACAGCCACATAGTTTTAAATTTTTAATTGCACACAAACTTTAGGGACACCTATAATAAAAAGGTTCCTCTTTTCGGGCGGTGCCTGTGGCTCAAAGGAGTAGGGCACCGGCCCCATATGCTGGAGGTGGTGGGTTCAAACACAGCCCTGGCCAAAAACTGCTAAAAAAAAAAAAAAAAAGAAAAAGAAAAAGGTTCTTCTTTTTTTTCTTTCCCCCTTTTTTTGTTTTTAACAAAAAGACTCAGAAGAAGATATAAGGTGATGCCGATCAAAATGACAAGTACCCAGAGGCCTGACATTGCTCCTTCTAAGTCTTTGGTTGGTCTCCAACCCCAGGCCCCCTACCCCTCCACTGGACCACACAGCAGGTGGCCACTGTGGCCGGCAAGCCAAGCTCCATTGGCATTTACAGCAGCTCTCTTAGCCATGTTGCCACCTGAGCTCCACCTCCTGTCAGATCCCCCTGCGCCCCCAATCCCTGGAAAAATCACTTTCCATGAAAGCTGTCCCTGGTGCCAAAAAGGTTGAGGGCTGCTGTAATCTAAGTACAGCCCCTCCCGAGTCACGCAGAGCTCAGTTGTCTAAGAATGATGGAAACCCACTTGAGCCAAGGTAACCATTTATAGTCCATGCCCTTCTGAAACTATCAGGGACTGTGTCATAAAGGGAATAATGCAATGCCTTTAGAGGACATGAATTAATTATCAGTAGGAATGAGTGAGAACCGTACCTACCTCTTATAGGTATTAATACCCAAAAGCTGCTGCAACCACCTTTCTCAACTTTGGAAAGGTCACTCGTATATAATGAATGATAAGGGTCACTGAAGGTCACGGTATATTAAAAGTGAGCTGAATTTTAAGGGTTTACTGCAAATAAAATTTTCTGCAGGGAATTTATTAAGCCCAAGCTAGGGTTACAGAGTTATTTGTGGTGCTTTAATGCTACCATTATTAATAATAACCTTTCCAGGGGTGCATCATTTCAGAAGGCACATACTTTAATCCAGAACTGTGTGTCGGGTATTATTACCGGGAACATTAAATAATGAAGTTTCAGCTGTAGAACAGCAGAAATCATGATTTGGTAGGGTTCTGGCATCCAGCCATCATCATGAGTGATTCTTAAAGCAAAAATAAGCATCCTACACTATAGCTAATTCAGAAGGAAGGAATCTGAGAAATCTAAAAACAATTATTACTCCGAGTTAGACTTTATACTTATGTTACTGTTTCTAACATGTCAGCGAATTTCAAAAAAGCACAGAGAAAACTGACTATCCATGAGTCTGTGGGAGGAAAACAAGGACCTCTCCCTTAAACTGAAGTAGCACCAAATGCTGTTCCAGGGGGGTGAGTAATAGAGACAGAGGTCAGAACTCAAATTCCAGCTGAGCCAAGTTGAGCTGCCTGACCTCGGCCACTGAGCCTTCCTGAGCCAGCTTCCCTGAGTGTAGAGTGAAGATAATAATACTTATCATCTCTTGGAGCTGTTAAAAAGACTAAATCAAATTAGAGATGGCAATTTTACAATAAAATTCTGGGCACATATTAACCATAACATAAACGGCTGTATTTATTTTAAATTAAAACTCTTTTAAAATCCTATAAAGGCCTTGGCCTTTGTTCCCACACCGCATCTGCCTCATCTGATGTGCACAATGAGAGGATGTACTCTGTCCCTGAAATGTGCCTGGGACACGTAACTGCCTGAGTTCCAGTCTCAGACTCTAAATTTTACCAGCTGAAAAACTCTAAAAGAAAACGTATCTCTCTAGACCAATGATTTTCAACCCGTGTGCCACGAGAGGATCTGAGGCATGCCTTGAACATTTTAAAGATCATTAATTAAATTATTTTCCAAAGAAGTTCAAAGCACAGTAGGTATATTCTTTTTTTTTAACTTCTTTTTAATCAACATAATTTAAATGTGCTGCAAAAGTGTAATGACTGTTGCAAGTGTAAAAAAAGGTTGAAAAACACATTTAAAAGCTCAAGTGTCCATCAAACCAGAAATGGATTAATAAACTGTGGTGTGTGTGCACCATGGAGTACTATTCAGCCCTACAAAAGATAGAGATGTTCCATCTTTTGTCTTTATCTGATGGAGCTGAAACATATTCTTAATAAAGTGTCTCGAGAATGGGAAAGTAAGTATCCAATGTACTTGATACTAATATTAAACCAATATATAAACACCTACACATCCACATGAAAGAAAAACCGAAGTATAGTCCAGTGGGGGAGGAGGAAGGGTGATTGGCGGGATCTCCCCTAATGTGCACACTGTGAGGCTGTTCAGGACAAGGGCTCAACTACAACTTGAACTTTACCTTAGAAATGAAGATAACAGCGTAACCTAAACATTCGTACCCTCATATTAACAGGAAATTTTTTAAAAGAAAGGAAAACACTGCTAGATGTTTACTTCTTCATGTATAGAACAGGCACAGGCATGGTACCCACCACCGCTGGTTGTTGTGGCATTAAATGAGACAATGAATGGAAAACCTTTCAAACAAACCCAAACGTGGCAAACAGTCAACTCATGAAAAGTCGCTGGGACAGTGTTGGTGCACCTGTGTCAGTATGTCCCCTGCACCCACAGGTATCCACAGAAGGGTGGTTTCACTCACCAGGCCTAAACCATCCCACCTGGGAGGAAACCACCTCTCACCCCTAACTTCCTTTCTTTCTCTGCGTTTCCGTCCATTCCCTGCTGGCTCTGCCCTTGCTGCAGGTGGAAGCCGGCCAGGCTCTGTATGCTCATCACCCCCAAATCCTGGAGTTTTCTAAAGCTCTGGTCATGTGGCATCTGGCCTCTTTCCTCGGGAACACAATTCAAAGGGATAAGCTTTTCAGAGAAATCTCATCTTTCATCATCTGCCAAGAACAACCACAGGGAAACGATCTCTCTAATGGCCAAATCACCTCCCCGTGCCTGGTGCATGGTGCCCATTCTGTGAATCACACGTGGGGCAGGGGGACTGGCTCAAATCTAGCTCTGAATACTTCTAGGGGATTGGCTAAAAGAAGTGGGCTAGCATGAGGAAACACACACACACAATGGCATTATTGCTTGTTTATAAGGAACACTAGAATGTCAGGTCCTGGTTTGATTTGTTTTCTAGCCAATTTTTCCCTGCCCCTCAAGGCTCATTAGCCAAGCAATCATTCCATATGATAATGCGTCCTCTGAGTTTCTTCCTTGGGTTCAGGAATATAACTCCGCTCCCATAGCCAGCAGTGGGCATCCTTCATCTCCAACCTTGCCTGCTCTTGCTGAAAGGACACCAACTCCACCGGTGTCTTCCTTCCTCAGCATCCATTAACTCTGTTGACTATATACTTAGACATCTGGCCAAGGGACCAACAATCTTATTTCCCCGCCCTCCATAATCACCCCAAGCCCCACTCTTCTTCCCTCTGAGAGAGACAAGTTGGTAAAACCAACATCATTTCAAAGCACTTTGTCCAGATGTCCCATGTCTGGGAAATAATGTTTACTGAAACTTTACTAATTATTAGTTTACTAATTATGATGGACATCTCTTGCAAAAGTTATCTTGAGTTCAGGGTCTGGGAACCCAGGCCAAGATGGGTTGCAGATAAGATCTGAGGTTTGCCTTTCTAACTTTGGGCCAATCTTCTGGACCTTGATATGTCCTTAGTATCTACATTTCCCTACATACATTCTCTCTCCTTGAAAACTGATAAAATAAGATGGCCTTTCATGGGACGAATAAGTGACTATCCCCCCTACACACATATCCTATCTTTAAACCTGACTTCCTCCCTGAGCTCTAGACTGGACTATAAGACTCTGTTCTTACATCTGTACTTGAATCCCCCATAGGCATCTCAAACTTGTCCAGAATGGAGCTCTGCAATCTCCCTGCTCTATAAATTAGTTCTTCTGTGAGTCTTCCTCATGTGAGTAAAATCCACTTCTGCTTATCCACCTGCTAGGAGTTATCCTAGGTCATGCTGCTATCTCTCCGTGTTTCCACAAGATTATTTCCACCCTTACTACTAGGACTGGCCACCAACATCACCTGTTTGCATTATTCTAAAAGTCCACTCACTGGTTTCTCTGTACCC
>NW_003852439.1:12351376-12366182 GCF_000181295.1 Otolemur garnettii | reverse complement strand
GAAACTTCCATCGACTACCCAATCTACAGAGGCAAATTAAACTCTATAGCCACACCCTCCACCTAAGGAAACGCGTCATGGTTCATTTCATTCACAGTACATGTCCTCAGCTGTAATTCTCTCGTTGACTCCTATTTACTTGTTAAGTATGTCTACCCACTTCCTTCTCTGGAATATCTGAGGGAAAAAAACTTCATTTGTCTTTGCCATTGATCTATCAACACCAAAAAGATGCCTGGGAAATAATGTTTACTGGTAATAATAAATTACTGATAAAATAATGTTGCACATCCCTGGGTATAATAGACATCCAGTACATATTATTTGAATGAATGAATGAATGAATGGACAAATGAACTCACATCATTAATGTGACAATGACACATGTGAAGAAGCTTAGCTGTGGTTTGCTCCTGAAGGCTCCACTGAGTCTATAACCCTACAATCTACATTAGACAATGTTTCCTGCATCCTGGAGAATTCTCTGAGCCTAGATTCAAATCACCAAAGACCCAAGTTTTAACATTCAGGGCTCTGTCCCCTTACTACTCAAAGTATATTCTATGGCTACTTCACTCAGGGATTTTCATAAATTCAGAATGTCAGGTCCCAACCCAGACTCACAAAACCAGCATATGCATTTTAACAAGATTCTTGGGAGATCTGGATGTGCATTGAAATCTGAGATGCCCAACCTTAGTTCCATTGGCCTGAACTCTGGATGTTTATTAGAAGACTTCTCCTAGACCGATTAAGTGAGAGTGCCTGGGACCAAGGCCTGGGCATCACCGCTACGTCTTAAAGCTCTCTCCAGGATTCAAATATATAGTGGATAGTAGGAATCCCTGATAGACTCGGAGACAAACGGCTCTGAATTTTACAAAGTTGGTCTAGGGGTAAGTGGAAGGAACCACTGTTTCAAAGCTAAGACGATGAAGAATTCAGAAACATGATAAACAAAAGACAAAACCAAGAAAATCTGACAGGTTGGGCCTGCAGACAATGTGCCAGGCTCTGCCCCAGAGAGAAGGGGAACTTGGAGCTCACGACTCAGGCCAAAGGAGGGTCTTGGTATGTGTTAGTTTTCATGGTTCTCACAGAAAAATTCACATAAGGACATTTGTAATATCTCCTTCACAGTCAAAAAAAAAAAAAAGGAAACCACCTGAAAATATTACCCATCTTTTCATACCTCTTTAAAATTTCACACCTTAATCAAAGGCAGATGCTATTTACTTGTGGAATGCCAATGTTTTGAAACCACTATCTGTAATTAGCTCATTAGCTCACCTGTGGAATTGTCTGGACTTTTTTGTTTCATTGTTTTTAAACTTAAATCAGTTCTTATAAGATGAGCACCATAACCTGCCCCAACTAGGAGGTGGGGAGGGGGGCCGTGTTCTTAAACCTCTTGCCTTTTGTAACACAGGTGCCAGGAGAATCTCAAAGCATGAACATTCCACATCCTGAGGAAGTTTTTGGTGAAGAAGGCAGAAAGCTTTTCTTGGGCAAAAGAACGTAACTTGGTTTATGACAACCACATAGTACCCCAGGATTCTGGATCCACGTTACTGCTTCTGTCAAGGGCTTCAGCACCATGCTTTGAAATTTGCAACTAGCTCACCCCAACCCAAGATATATCTTCCTTTTGTTTGTTTTAACTTCAAACATGAGTACCCTTCATCACTGGAACAGACAAGGTCTCGATAAGAAACAGATGGCATACTCAGAATTAGGACTGTTTAAGGAGATTTTGCTTGGAGAAGTACTATTTTCAAAGGTGTAGGCAGAACGTAGAGAAACCACGTTCTGCAAGGGCGTGTAACAACCTAGAATTAGTAGCAGCACAGTGGTGATTTTTTCCCAGGCCAAAATGGCTGAGGGGAAGGAAAAGTTATGGGTTCCCAGAAGGCAAAGAGGCTACCCAGTGAGCGAAAAGCAGTGGCCGTATTTGAAGGACACTCTCTGCCATTTGGGCAGGATGCGAGGACGATGCACCTTGACCTCATTTAACTCCCTCCACCCAGTCTCCTGCCAAAACTGCCCATAAGAAGAACTCAAAAGAAAATTAAAGGGCAAGGGACACCCCGGGTATAGTCTTTCTGTATCAGCTTCCTGGGAAAATAGGCAAAAAGGCTCTTCCTGGCTCCCCAGAGATGTCCAGCTCCCAGTCCCAAGAGCCAGTGAATACCTGTAGGTTAAATGTGCAAATTAAGTGGCAGATAAATTAAGGTTGCTAATCAGATGACTGTAAGAGAGGGAGATGATTCTGAATTATCTGGGTGGGCCTGATATCATCATGAGGGTCCTTAGGAAAGGAAGGAGGAGGTAGGAGAGAGTCAGAGGAGATGGCACTCAGGGGACTGGTTGGAGAGACGCAGCATTGCTGACCTTGAAGAAGGGTGGCGGCCTCTGGAGGCTTCAAAAGTCCAAGAAAGATTCTCCCCTCAAGGCTGCAGAAAGATTACAGCCTTGCTGACAGCCTGATTGCACAGCACAGCCAGACCTGTGCTGGATTTCTGAGCTTGTACAGAACTTAGACACACAAATTTGCACTGTTCCAAGTTTAAGGTAATTTGCTCCAGCAGCAACCAGAAGCTAAGGCAGTGGGGAAGGATGAAGCAGCAAGTGGAGATGTGTGACATCTTCTAGGCCTTAGGCTAAGACCTCCCCCTGGACGGAAAGAAAGCAGCACGACATCATTTCAGGCCAGCCAGGGTCTGTCCCAGGCTCTGCCACTTCTGAGGTCTGCGTTGGGCCTGGTTTGGAGGGGTCACAGTTCCTTCCTCTGTAAAACAGGGACGGTAAATATGGCAAGTACCCCATGGGATTACTGTAAGGGCTAAATAAATAAGGCATATGAAATACTCAGCACGGCACCCAATGTGCAAACATGGCAGCTACCTTACGGCATCAGTGTAAATGCTAAATGAATACTCATAAAACACCCAGGATGGTGCCTGGGGTGTAGCAGATGCTCAGTAAGTGCTGGAACGGCCAGCGTCATCTTGTTAAACTGTGGTGGTTTAAAATACATTCGCAAATTCTTGGGTAACTCCCCCCTCTTTTAGGTGGTGACTGCCCTCCCCTTGCATGTGAGCTGGCGGTGTCTCTAACAAATAGAATGAGGCAGGAATGCTGGTGTTTGAGACTAGCACTTAGAGCATAAGACCTACTGGGCTTGTATACTGCACGATTCCAACTATATATCCTTCCCCTGGAAAAGGCAAGACAGTGCCACGAGAAGTGGCTGCCAGGAACCTGCGGGAGAGGAGGAGGAGGGAAGAATAAGTGAAGCAAGAGGATTTTTAAGACAGTGACACTCTTCTGTGTGATACTGGAATAGTGGTTTGATAACATTATGCATTTGTTGGAACACACAGAGTTGTCATCCCAATGGCGAAAGTGTGGAGGTCACCCAAGTGCCCACCAACAATGACCAGATAAGCAAAATGTGGTGACTGTATACAACAGAATGTTTATTATGCAGCCTGAAAAAGGGCAGAGATGCTGACACTGGTACACACGGATGGACCTTGGGGACGTGATGCCAAGTGAAAGACACCAGTTGCCAAAGGACACACGTGATTGCAAGTATCTGGGTTACTTAGCATAGTCAAAGTCATCAAGATGGAAAGGAGAATAGTGGTGGCCAGGTACCGAAAGGAAGGAATCGGGAGTCATTCTGTAATGAGTTGAGACTTTCAGTTTTGCAAGATGAAACAGGTTCTGGAGACAGATTTGGGTGATGGCCGTGCAACAGTATAAATGTGCTGAATCCCAGCAAACTATATACTTCACCATGATTAAGATGGCAAATTTGTGTGTGTGTGTTTGTTACCACAATAAAAGTACTGGGTAAAAAACCTAACTGTACAGCACAAAGACTGAATGCTAATGTAAACTACAACTTTCATTAATAAAAATGTATTAATATCAGTTCATAGATTGTAACAAATGTACCACACAACGCCGGATGGTCGCAGGAGAAACTGGAGACTGCACCCAGAAAGTCATACGGGGTCTCAGTCTCTGTGTCTCTGCCTCTTGCTCTAAATCAGGGGTCCATAGGCCACATGCTGATTATGTGGGGTCTGTTCTCCTTGTCTGTACTGTCAGATAAGGCAAAAAGTATGCGCAGAACTTTTTTTTTTTGCTCGTCAGCTTTCATGCATTTGCTTAGTTAATGTGTGGGCCAAAGCAACTCTTATTCTTCTCATTTGTAGCAGAGAAAGAAAAAACTAGACAGAGAGTTGCTGTGTACAGACAGGAACAGGTGGCAAGGAATTAAAGCCTCTGACCCACAGCCATCATGGAAGGGCTCTGGTCTGCCAGCAGACACATGAAACAGATCCGCCAGCCCCAGTCAAGCCTTCAGATGACACAGCCCCAGCCAACGCCTTGACTACAGCCTCAGGAACGACTCTGAGCCTGACCATCCACTTGTGCCACTCCCAGATTCCTGATCTAAGTAACTGTGTTGCCAGCTGAGATACCGAACAATTGTTTTAATTATTACCATGTTTGGGTTAATTCGTTATGCAGCCACAGATGACCAATACATTAATCCAAAAGGAAGAGCTATAAAAGACATTTTGTTTTAAGAAACATTATGAGGAGGTGGGAGACTTTGAAAATGTGTCACTTACCTCGAAATAACTGCATACACCCAGTGTCAAATCAGGAATGGAGGGATCACTGTCGCAGAAGTTGGCAGGCTAACAAATGCATAATCATTCAGTGGCAAAGAAAGGTTACTTTATATGGGAGAGGAAAAATATTCCTTCCTTTGGGATTCAAAACCACCCAAATCATGCACCCTCCTCATAGACTTCCGTCTCCAAGCTGGTGCTAACGGGGGAAATATGGTTATTTCCTGTTCATCAGCATTTTGCCCTCGAACCTTCTGTCAAGCTGGCATGTTTTTTGTTGGTTTTTTTCCCCCCAGCAAGCAGGAACCTAAGAGCTTATCCTCAGATTTTCTGCCAATTTCCAATGCAACACCAGTTCATCCAAGGGTTCAGAAAGCCAGACAGAGGTCATGACCTTGCCACCTCGCATCCTGCTCAGAGCTCCGGGACGTGCCCTGACCGGGCTTCCAGGGAAGTGGAGGAGGAAATGCCCTCTCATGCATCCCAGCTGGTTCTCCACTGATTTCAACCCACTGGCCATCTGGTCTCTTCTCCCTGCTATGCACACAGCTTGGTCTGGGAAGTGGAAACTTTTCTGCAGGATTCAGCATTTTTACTAATTTTTTAGGGGTTTTTTTGTGAATTTTCTGTACACAAACCAGGATGCGTGGAGAGTGGAGGCCACTGGCTGCTGTATGAGGCTGTGGCGCTTGTCCAAATGCAGAAATTGATGCCCAGAGAAAAACCAAAATGCCTTGTGGCAAGAGCCCAGTAGGATCTACGTGTATTTAAAAACAAAGCCATTCACATCTATTATAATTGTTGGGGGTGACTTTAAATAAGAAGGGTAGACTGAAAATGCCACTCAAGTAGTGAATCATCCTGCTTAGCCTTTCTGCAGAATTCATTTAAGAAAAATAAAAATCAAAGCTCTAAAGTGATCAAATTGGGTTTCATTTAAATGAATTTTCTTTATTTTGTTTAATAGAATAGGTCACAAATTGTACCAAGTACCTCCTTCATTCACACGTATATCATTTATATACACATATACTTCATATATATCAATGTATAGGGAGGCCTGACAATTAAGTCCACGAACTCATCCTAGGAAAAACGCTACATACCTCATTGCTGAATATCACTGGGGTCACCTTTGAAGTCCTCTCCTTGGGGTTCTGTGCACCGATGCCAGTGTGCCTAGTCCACCCTTCAAAGTAATTTTGCAACTCTTTTTCTGGAATGACCATCAGAGCTGTGGTTGTATCTCACACAAAAACACACAAGCACAATAACAAAAGCCATTCAGCAAGACACCGCTACATGTTGACATGAGGTCAGCTGTGAGACACTGATGTATCAAGGTTATGAGCTGGCAAAGTACGTGCACGTTGGCAAGTTCATCAACTTGAGTGTCAGAGCTCCATATAACCCAGAATGCACAAGAGGTCTCTGATGGGCTCCCTTTAATACATAGCAGCCAATGAAGAGGTTTGGAAAGACCACTAAATTTTATTTAACAGCGATGTTCTAGAATTCTAGATAGTGATACTGATATAACACAAAGACTAAGAAAGTATCTGTGAAAACAGTTTAGAAAATATGGATGTTCGTGTCACCCAGATAAAAATGGAGTTATGTGTAGGATGAAGGTTTTATAGGAGAGTGCCCCAATTGCACCCTCTCAAGGATCGCACAGGGATCATTTAGGGTGCTGAAGGACACACACTCGGAAGGTCCTCATGACATGCTACTGACCAAACCGAAAACTCAAGTCTTCTCATCAGCCTTACACACTGTACAAACCTGCATTTTTTTTTATAAAGGACCAACAGATAACAACAAAGTATTCTACCAAGTAAGCAGACTTCAAAAATTGAAAGTAGTAAATATTAAAAAAAAAACATAAGTTGTTACAGAAGTTCACTAAGAACCCTAGTTAAACACTGCTCTAAGAAAATCCACCTACCGAGAATCTCAGAGAAACACTGCAGCTATTCTCCTGCCCGTGCCCACAGACACGACAGCCACCATTACCGGGATTGTCAGGGAGGACTTTTTGGATCTCCAACCATCATCAAAGCTGTTCAGTGGTATTCGAGACAATGTTTCATGATGATGTTACTGTGGTTTATACCGGGTTTTTGGTTAACATCTTAGCATTAACTGCACTTTTGGCTGGTGATTTCTCAGTAATTGGAATTTAAGACACACACAGGTTGTGAGTCAAGTAAACGTGTAGTTCTAGTGCTAAACTAGAGGGCTGCCTCTCTCCCTCCACGTACAACTGAACAGGACCCTTCCACATTCCACTGAGCTATCACTTCCCCACCCCCCACCAGCACAGACTCCCACCAGAAAGGTAAAACAGGCGGGGTGCTTGGGCTGTAGTAGTCTTTCCCCCTCACTAATTATGTATCAGTAAAAGAAAAGTGCGGCTAGGCGTGGTGGTGCACACCTGTAGTGCCAGCTACTCGGGAGGCTGAGGCAGGAGGATCACTTGAGCCCAGGAGTTGGAGGTTTTAGTGAGCTATGATGACTGCACTCTACAGGGGGGTGACAGAATGAGACTCTGTCTCCAAAACACAGGGCAAAAATTACTATTCTAACAAAGTTGCACTCTTCAGTTTCCTTTGTGTACCACAGCACTTTGAGAATCTGATTTTTTTTTTTTTAAAAAAAACTATGAGCCTTCTCCCTGGATACAAACATTTATGCTCACAATTTAAATACAATTTCAGTAAGCCCCTTAAATTCATCTGTGCCTCCAACCCCAGTTAGAAATTCCCTTCTAGAAGAGGAAATGGGAGATGATCATTTGTTTTATTTGTTTGTGGTCCACATAGACTAAACCATCTAGAAGTGGAGCTAGGCACTGTGCCGCTGACCCCAAAGAAAGAGAGATGCCTCCTGAGACTCCCAACATCACTTTTGTCTATTTTCTTAGGATCAGAACGAGGTGAGTTAAAATGAGCGAAGTGGTGGTGGTTTACACACAGGTTAGTCAACTTCACTCCATTACCAAGTTGCCAACAATTCTGTTGTAATTCTTCCATCTCTTTTTTTTATGCTAAAAAAAAAAAAGCAAAGAAAAATTAAACACGATGTTAAAATGGATGGTTATAAGGTGCCACCTTAAAGCATTTTCAAGTCTGAAACACGTGTCCCCTTCCCAGAGCAGCCTGGCCTCGGTGCTTTTATGATCAGAAGTCACTTTTGGAAGTCTCCGATGCCCGGGCTCCCTTCCCTTTCAAGTTACTTCACATGTCCCATGCTGAGAAATGACATAGTTCCGGTAATGTCCCACAGCTTCCCAGTGTCTTTTGCTGAGGGAATCGTGACAGTTCCCCCTGTATACAAAACATTTTGTTTCACCCACAGTTGGCTGCCTCGTGGGGCTTTAAAAAGGGAGAGGATTAATTTTTTTTGTGGGGGGGAGAGAGAGAGGTTGTAACAAAAACAATATGCAAAAGAACGGTGCATGAGAAGTACCAGGGTAATAGAAGCATTCCTCAGGTGCTCAATTATTGTTATGAGATAGGATATTAACTCCAAATGCTTTAAGAATAGACATCTCTTCCTATCCATCAAGCACTTTTCTCAGAGTCCCTGAGAAATAAGCTAATACCCATGATAAGCCTGCCTCTTTGGAAAGCGTAATCCTTCTTCTCAGCCTAAAAGGCACCGTGTAATAAGGATGGCAAATAAATTTCATTTCACACAGTAATTCCAATTGGCTGACAATATATACCTAAAGTGATATATGGAGGGTTCTAAGGAAGCGTCTCTGACGAGGGGGAAAGGAAGTGATTATCCATGTCTGCCACGTGGAGGGGCTGGTGTGGCCGCAGCCTCTCGCTTGCCATTTTGACGGAGAGCATTACCAAGCTCTGGAGGAAAACGCAAGAACAGAAATCCTGGGTAATACCTACACTGGGCTATAGTTGCAAACATGATTTTTTATAAGTCTGTTTACCAGATGATTTTTCAAGGACGTTTTAAAACCACATGTCAAAAGACAAAGTCAGGTTGGGAAACGTTACTGTGATCGAATGGAGCATGAAAGTGGCTTAAGGAACACCATCTTTTTGCTGCCTTGACTGGCATCTGCAGCAAGGGGCAGCCCATCTGTTCCGCCCTTGGGAAGAGACCAAACGCATGTCCCTTGGCTGGGACAGATGAATGGAAGATGCCCGACGTCAGACACGACGTGTGTCCTCAAACCCATGTCTCTGGTGTCAAGAGACACATGCTGGAGCACATTTTGCTCTTTGTCTGAGTCAATGGTTTCCAACAGTGGGCAGCCCCTCTCCCCAGGGACATCTTTGGTTATCACAGATGGGCAAGGAAGGAGCTACTGGCACCTAGTACGTAAAGACCAGGGATGCTGTTAAAATCCTACATAGCACAAAATAGCCCTACATCTCAGAGGATTATCCAACCCAAAATGTCAATGGTGCAACAGAGTTGAGATTCAATCTAGTGATGGTCAATGATAGGGTGTCTGGGGCGCAGACACACCCCAACAGCACAGCTCAGCCCTTGAGCTGCACCCCTCCCCCCTGCAGTATGAATCCAAGCCCTGACCACAGACCACGCAGCCCTAAGTAAAGCGCCTGACTTCTCTCAGCCCCCATATCCCTCTCTCTGAAACAGGGATGAGAGCAGGGTCTACCACACAGAGTTGTTTTGAGGACAAAGATGTGAAAATGTAATTAAAGCTCTTAACAAAGTGCTTGGCAGATGGAAAGTGTTAGCAAAAAACAGCAATTGACAAGAACTGTGAAACATTCTGCTACGGTTTGAGCGTTTTGTGTCCCCTCCAAAAATTCATGCTGGAACTTCATCTCCCATGCAACAGAATTAAGAGGCGGAGCCTTCATGAATGGTAGACATACACCATGGAGTACTATTCAGCCATAAGAAAAGACGGAGAGGTTATATCTTTTGTGTTTACCTGGATGGAGATGGAACACATTCTTCTTAGTAAAGTGTCACAAGAATAGGGGGAAAACGTATCCAATGTTTTCAATATTAATACGAAACCAATATATAAACAACTACAAGCCTGCGGGGAAGAAAAACACAAGTATAGTTTAGCCATGGGGAGGAGAGAGAAAAAGCATCAAGTATGCCCAGTAACATCATCGGTCCCCTGCCTAGAAAGTCCCCTTCTGCTTTGGCACTTGACTTTTGTAAATGCTGGTAAATTATCCCTTCTTTGCAATGAATATCTTTAAATACTTTGGTTAAATCTTCTTCGGTAGAGATGCCCTCATTTTTAATCCAAACAATGTCTGCACAGGAGCTGACTGTGAGCTCAGTTTGCTCTGCTCACAACAAGCAGGAAAACTGCAAGAGGTTCTCATCCTAAATCAGACAACAAACCATAAGGCTATTCCCAACCTCCTCCCTCCTTCCTTTGCAAACTCCAGCTTTCAAATAAAGAACTGTATCAATTAGCAGAGCCAGTGGGTTCTCAGAAGCTGAGCTGGATCCTAGGCTATTATTAGTCTCTGAACAATGGCCTGGAGAGCAAGGAAAAAAACTTGCACTAGGCTTTGAATTCTGAAACCACTATTCTAGAGAAAGGACAAAATTACATTACACGTGTAGCCAATGTAGAGGATTCACCCCTTCAAATAAGTTCTGCTGGTCTTCCCCTAAACCTAAAAAATATTGTTTCATGGTCTCCTAATTTCTGACTTGTGTTTCTTTTGCTACTGAAAATAATTAATGTTGCTTTAAAAAAGTTAAAAGGAAAAAAAAATCAAATGGCAAGGGCACAGTGACATCTGCTGGCATTTCATAAACTTTTTTTTTAAGACAAGCATTTGTTCCAGACACTGTTTTCTATTTATTCTCGGGCACTGAGGCACATCGTGGCCTAGCAAAATTATTACACCCCTGTAGGCTCCCCAAAATTACGTCAAGAGGAGACTATCAAGGAACAGAAGCCCAAGAGCCTCTTTCTGCCCACAGCGGATTCCCCTCCTTTCCGTAAAACAAGCCGGAGGGCCACAGGACGAATAATTTTATCTTGTATTTTTTAATCAGTAGAAGAGTTGGGTTAGAGACACATTACATTCGGTGAGCAGTTTCCTCTGCTTTATATTTCCATCAAATAAATGGCAATTCCACTCATCCCTGTCCCAACATGGTGAACGAAGGAGGGGCACCCTGGGACCACACCCCAGCTGTGATCCTTTTTCCAAGACAAGCTGGAAAGGAGGGACCTCAGAGCTAAGGAAGCAGCAGGCCTGAAAACATGGATTAAAGAGTGAGGACACCTCAAACTTAGGAAAGGGGCACAAAGGATCTCTATTTTGCTTAAAAAATTAAAAAATCCTTGAAAACAGACTCTGAAATGCTGACCTCCCAAAAGCATTTCCCAGATTTAAAAAAAAAAAAAAAAACCTGCTGGCAACATGGAACCTATAAAGGAATTGATTAAGGGTGGACTCAGGTAAACAAAGAGCTTCATTTTCTCCTTAAAATGCATGGATGCTCCAAAGATAGGCCCATGAAGCTGCGTTCTGGCTCTGCTCCACTCCTGTGAGCTGTCGCTCATGGAATGTCCCACATCAACACAAAGGGTGAGGCCGGTAGACAGGTCACGGGGTGAGACAGATCTACACTCTGCACATGGGACTCGCAGAATTCCCAGAGGCGCGGTTCCCCCTTCCCAGTGCACCTTGCTCCTTCTCTCCCTCCTGCAGCACACAGGCACACACATGGGCACAGTGCACGCACACATGTCCGTGCACACACACTCTCACAGACACACGAGTGCACACACTCATGCGTACACCCTGCCCCATCCCCAGGGGCTTCCTGCAGCTTACTCGTGCACCAATCTCCGATGTGTTTGAGGAATGGAAGGAGTCAAGATCTTGCCCACTTCCGCCAGCGAACCTGGCTCTCTGTTCTCAGGATGTGCAGAGTCTTTTCCTTCTTCCCCTGGGCTTCTAAACACACTGCTGCCTCTCCGCAGCCTGGGTCATTCCCCTCTCCCCATTAGTAGTAAAGCATGGTCCTTCTCCTTCTTCAAGCCTCAACTCAAATGTAACCTTGCTTCTCTTTGGAGACCCTTCCCTGACCTTCCTGCCTAATAGTACTGCCCATCCTTTTATTAGGGGGAGCCACTGTGCCTGGTCAAGATTTTCTAAAATGAACAGTAACATAAATTTCAACAAAAGGTAAAAATTAAAATGAGGATAGAGAAGTAAATTAGAGTCCAAAGTGAGGTTACTATGCAAAGTCCATGCTATCACATCCTGTGTGCGGCCCTGACTGGACTGTGAAATCAGCTCTGAGCTTCCTGACAGGCTTTGTGAAAAGGGAACATGAACAGTTACTTCCCTCAGAGTGTCTAGCACATAGATACCAACGAGTACTTTAGGAAAGGAAAAACTCTTTCTGATCCCAAAATTTGAGATAACAGTGATAGGCAACAAGAGTCCTCAAAAATATCATCACAGTCAGCGGGCGTGGGGGCTCGGGCCTGCAATCCTAGCACTCTGGGAGGCCAGAGCTGGAGGATCCCTTGAGCTCAGGAGTTAGAGACCATCCTGAACAAGAGGCAGATCCAGCCTGCTAAAACTAGAATAACTAGTGGGGCAGTGTGGCAGGCACCTGTAGTCCCAGCTACTCAGGAGGCTGAGGCAAGAGGATCACTTGAGCCCAGGAGTTTGAGGTTGCTACGAGCTAGGATGCCACGGCTCTCTACCCAGGGTGACAGAGTGAGACTCTGTCTCAAAAAACTAACTAAATAAACAATAAATTAAAAAATATATATATTTACATATATATCATCACAGCCCAGGAGAGGATGCAGTGTGAATTCTGTGTAACTTGCCTATTCTTCTGGGGTCCCCATATTTGTTTTCAATCACATTATGTTTCTGTTTCCTTCAAGTGTTGGACTCCAGTGAAACAATTCTTCAACTTTCCTCTGAACGGTCTATTCTTTTTCTATGTGCATATATAAAACCTGTCTTTTAAAATTTGGGGTCAAATGGCTTTCTTATAATATTTCTCATTATAAACTGAGAGCACCAAAGCACAATTCAATAGAACTATTAATAAGTTTAGAGAGGGAGAGGGATGGTTTCTTGTTCTCATTAAGTCCTTTCAAAGGTTATTTTAAGATCACAGTCAAAACCTAGACAAGTTTCATGTGTGAAATGAAATGAATGAAATTCACTAGGAAACCAAATATGTTTCCAAGATGCACAGGCATACTAATGACTAAACCTTTTATATCAAAGAGCCTGGGAGCGAGAGGCCCTTGTCTGAACATCACAAGGTAAACACAAATGGACAAGGAGTGACGGCTCTGGGAAGTCCACGTGATTGCCGCTTGTTAATTCACTCTGGAACATCAGTCCTTGGAGAGAACGGCAGAATCTTCTGCCTCTGAATGAAGAAATGCAGGTTCAGAGAGGTACAGTAACTTGCCCAAGGTCACACAGCTAGAATGTGGCAGAATCTGGAGCTACACATGTGGAGGAGGGCCTGTCTCCAAAGCTTTTGTCCTTCGCCACCTTGGCTCTCAGGGAGTTTGGGCTTCTCAAAGCTTTTCTGAAGCCCAAATAATTCCGGCTGGGCGTTCTGGCTCACACCTGTAATCCTAGCACTTTGGGAGGCTGAGGTGGGTAGATCACTTGAGCTCAGAAATTTGAGAACAGCCTGAACAGGAGGGAGACCCCACCTCTACTAAAAATAGAAAAACTAGCCGGGCCTTGTGGTGGCCTCTTTTAGTCCCAGCTATTCAGGAGGCTGAGGCAGGAGGATCACTTGAGCCCAGGAGTTTGAGGCTGCTATGAGCTATGATGACACAGACTCTCTAGCCTGGGGCAACAGTGTGAGACTCTGTCTCAAAAAACAGTAATAATTCCAATAGCTTCTGTGGACGTGCCATCACCTTAAAAGCTACATCTTTTCATTGAACCAGTGTCCTACCTGCTATAATTTAAGCTGACCAACCTCTCCTAATCAGAAACAAGAAGGCTTCTCATGAAAAGCCTTATGTTTTTAAAGAGAGGCATCAACAGTGCCTTTATTCTCCGCAAAGCAGCCCCCAGAACTTCCTGCATCTATGAAAACAAAAATAATTTCCATCCCTGTGGGAATTCCTGCATGCACACCCTCCTTCATTTTATCAGCCTTGGCAATCAGCAGCAAACTGACCTGGACGCAGCTTTCCAAGGATGCTGAAGGAAAAGATGTGTTCTTCACGGCGCCGTGACAGTGAACCATGCCACAGGCGTATTTAAGAAACTCACTCTGGAACACAAGCGATGGGCCCAGAATCAAGATAGGGGGTTTGTCCCAAGAGAAGCAGACACCCTGCTAGCATCCCCTGGATCTGGCCAGGGCTACTAATGCTGAATCAGCCGTCTCCATACCCTGCTCCGTCACTTTCCATAACGAGTCTAATAAATTAGTGTTTCTCTCTGCCAATCAATCAGAGCCGGTGCATATGGCTGCTGTCAGCAGTCCTCTGCAGGCAGAACTCCTCACGGGGACTTGAGTGTGTCAGCTCTCTGCCCATACACTTGCAGCTACCCTGGGTTCTTCTCCTGCACTCTCAATTTATCACCTCGGTTACAGTCAAGAGGAAAACGTAGGGATTACATTCGGAGCAACAATCCCGCTGCCTAGAGGAATTGTGAAACTCTAGCAACAATGACAACGATCATCACGATATTGTGATTATTAAATGACGGTATTAATGGTTATCATGGGAGCGAGCACCACAACTCCTATGTGCACGGAACACACACAATGTGCCAGGCACTTTGCTAAGATGATTTGCAAAAACAATTCATCTTCCGACGGACCCTAAAATGTAGAAATAATTATTATCTCCACTTACAGGGGCAGACTGAGGTTCAGAGAGGTTACAGATAGCAAAAGGTTATGGAGCTGGAATGTGATAGAGCCGGATCTCGAGCCAGACAGTCTGATTCTGACATTCTGACCACTGCCCTACACTGCCTCGTGCCTTCTCAAGGCTCCTCTGCCATTTCTCTCCCACCTAACATGCCCTCTTGGCACGGAGCAAGGGACAGAAGCAAAGGGGCTCTGGCAGCAACTCAGTCAAGCCTGAAATCCGCCTTTGCCATTTAATCTTGGGCCTTGGTTCCCTCATCTGCAAAATGGGTACAATA
>NW_003852439.1:12325366-12350900 GCF_000181295.1 Otolemur garnettii | reverse complement strand
TCCAGGCACTCCGGACCTTAGGGCTCAAGGAGAGAAACAGCAGAACAAGAGCCAGATTACACCAGCGCAGACCTCCAGCAAGGCTCTTACACAACCATGAAGTGATGTTGCAGTAAACAGAAACAAGTGCCTTGTTTTCCTTCGGTGGCTCCAATGGGCTCAGCATCACTTCTCACAGCAACTCAGGTAGCCAGAGCTCCCTAACCATTGCACCCGGGGCCTCCTGCCTCCCTCCTGTCTTACAAAGGCAGCAGAAGAGGCCACATGCATGCTCGATGATTAGTACCATGGCTGTATGCTCAGACTGTCAAGTTCAAACAGCTGGACATGTCCCCTCACCTGCCACTATGTCCTTGGGCAAACTGCTTAACACCTGCCTACACTTCACTATCTATCTGCAAAATGGGTACTTGAAAAGAAAATCTCAGGCATGCTGGAAAACTCAGGTGGAATAATTTATTACTTCCACATGGAGCTTCTGCTCTGTGCCACATACCATTCTACAAGGATATGGTGACATCCAGGCAGGTGTGTGCATGACCCACCTGGATGAGGTTTACTGTCTGGTGGAGTAAGAGAAAAAGGACCAGAGAGTCACTCAAGTACATGGAAAGTGGGATGGGATGACTGCAAAGAAAGAGAATCCACACAGGGAAATGGGGATGAACATGGGGTGAGCAAGGTGAGCTGGTGGGAGGCTGGGGGAGGTGGTCACGTGCCAGAACAACACAGCACAGAGGTAGTGAGTGCTGGGCACAGCTGTGCAGGAAATGTTACAGCCAAGTGCACTTATTATCAGCCTCATGTCATATACAAAGGACAGAATGAACAGAATTCCAGGACTGCAGATAAAGAGGCAGGCTCTAGGGACAACGTGGGAGGCAAGGTGGATTGTCCAGATGTCCAAACTCTCCATCAAATTGTGTCTCCACCTTCCAAGGCTGGACAGCCCCTGAAGATGGGCATAATCAGCTGCAGTCAAAGCTCTCCCTGAGCAACCCATCTTTCTCCTTGTCAGTATCTGCCATCACCCTGACCCACACCTGCCAGGGGAAATCCGTGGCCACACTCTGAAAGGGAACCTACCTGGAAAGACCATCAACAAAGAGGATTTGTGCACAGCTGTTCTCAGGAGCTCCCAGGAGACAGCAAATGTATGGGAAGGAGGTGGAGCGGGTGTCGCCTCTTTGAAGGGAAGCCCCAGAGAAAGAGCCGCTAAGTAGGCTAATGCATACGGATGTATCCTCCCAGGGTCTCCACCCACACGCAAGGAGCCTTACTGAGAAACGAGGTTCTTTTTCGCTATGAATTAATCTCTCTTGCCCAATGGAAAATTTTGGTCTCAGCCCACAAAGGGGGGGGGGAATAAAAGTTTAATTTTTTAGATACTACAAGGCTTACCTTTAGGAGATACCGCTAAGTCCTCAGACCAAAGTGGGTTATGGAAATGACTTATAACTTTATTCATCTCAAAAACATCTAATTAAAAATTGCCCCATAATGTTTAAGCCATCAACACTGCATGGCATTTCTCTGTGTAAAACCTTCCAATGGCTTTCCAGTAGAATAAAACCCAAGTCCTTCTTAGGCCCCAAGGGCCTATATGACCATACTTTGTCCATATAATTTTATCATTGTTCTCACCCCTGGGCCTTTGCACGTGCTGGTCCCTCAATGTGAAATGTGCTTTGTGGACCCATCAGGACAGGTGTCTGCACAAATGATCCACACATATCAGCTACTTCTTTTCACATAGGTCTAGCTCCAGCTGGAGGGACCTTCCAACTCACTATCATATTGCCGCACTATCACGCTTGTAACCCTTGTCATTATAAAAATATATTTCCATGTCCGGTTTCCTCTGTGATAACAAGAGCTCTGAGAAGGCAAAGTTCTCATCTGCCTTGTCGACCAAGCACGAGGTCTGACATGCCATATGTTCAGAATATTTATTGAATCAGCCATCCCTTCCCCTAAGATGACACACCCATCTGTAGGAGCAGGCCACAGCTGCCCACATCTCTGTGTCCAGTGACCACTGACAAAACAGTGTAATTAATGGTGGTAAACAGAGCAACCACCAATAGAAAATAGAGGGCCGTTGTCTCTCCTTACAACTCCACAGGCCATTTTTTATAACAGCCCCCAGCCTTTCAACCCCGTGCAGCTATATTCACTGTTGACATCATCTGAAAGCACTGGGTCCCCTCATTTTGAAGCTCCATTGCTGATTGATTCTTTAATTAAACTTTTAATATTTATACATGTGCCTCGAGGCAGTATTTTAAATAATGGAGGTAGACATTGGGAAGGGCCTCGTGCTTTCTTAAAAAAACATCATCTCCACGTTTAAGGTCTTCAGTACAACTACATGAGTGAGTGTGGACGTGACAGGTTAAGGGATGGTTTTAGGAAAGTCAGCTGGTACTCACTTGTGGCTTGTGCTTACTGTGTAACTCCCATGCTGGGCGGCAAAGGCGGGGCGAGCTGCCCTGTGTCCTTCAGAGAAAATGTGCTCGGATTTCAATACTCTCCTTACACGCCACTGGGAAATGGCGCGTCCCCAAAGTATTTTCTCTGTCAAATATGATTTCCCTCTTGGAACGTGTTCATTATTCCATACATCAGCTTAAAGGATGCAAACACAATGGTCTAATTTTTGGAAAGGTGAAATGTGTGTGTATGTGTGTGTATACATCTGTGTATATGTACATACACACACACAGGGTGGACTCAATTTTCTGGATACAAAAAAAATCTGAAAAGACTTTGATAAAATATATAGCTTTGTACGGCTTTAGCTAAAAGGATTAAACCTATTTTTTTTTTAAGTCATCAGAGATATGAAGATGTGTGGAACACCTTTGCTCAGACCCTACAGGAGAAGATAAAAAAAAAATAGCATCAATTATTATGAAAAGAAAATAGGGCAGAATTTCAGGAGGATAAACCTCAGACCCACGTTTTGCTTGGCTTCCAAGTGGAAAGCTCTGGGGCCACAGGACAATGTTCTGAGAAGAGTGAGACTTACTATGATGTCACTGAAACGTCAGACCTGTTGACAAGCAAATCCCTACTTCCCCCAGACCCTGGTTAAAGTTCTGCTTTGATGAGTTGGACAATTTTAGATACCTCCTATAAGTGGGTTCTCGATAAAATAAACAAATAAGTTCTGGAGATTTGCTGTACAATACTATATGGTATACTTAAAAATCTATGAAGAGGGCGGCGCCGGCCCTGTATACCGAGGTTGGCAGGTTCAAACCCAGCCCTAGCCAAACTGCAACAAAAAATGGCCAGGCATTGTGGTGGACGTCTATAGTCCCAGCTACTCAGGAGACTGAGGCAGGAGAATCGCCTAAGCCCAGGAGTTGGAGGTTGCTGTGAGCTGTGACTCCACAGCACTCTACTAAGGGCAATAAAGTGAGACGCTGTCTCTTAAAAAAAAAAAAAAACCCTTCCCCCCATTTAAAAAAAAATTATGAAGAGGGTAGATCTCGTACTGTGCTCTTAACCACAACAAAATAAAAAGTACAATTTTGTAAAACCTGATCAATGGGTTTACTCCCATACTCAAAGGCTTTTGGAGGGGGCCAGCGCCCTACTCCTTTGAGCCACAGGCTCATACAGTTTTTTCTTTTTTAAATCACAAAAAGTTTGTATTTAAACACAGTCATTGTAATGTGTGGCTCACAGGATAAATGATAAAGCCACTTCTAATAGTCTTTAATTCTTGTGTTTTCAAAATATCACAGGTTTCAAAGGAGTGTTTTCCAATTAAAAAATAAATTTACTAAGGCAATGCTCTCATTCTAGGAGGCCAAGGAGATGAAGACAGAAGAAATGCACACTGTTGCAGAAACTTAACTTCAGGATACTTATCCAGACAGCAAGTCCAAGGTCACTAACCTATGTCCCAGGCAGTGGGGAGATTGAACCTTGTCCTCCTTGGAACTTGAGCAGTGTAGATAGAATAGGAGCGGTCAGGCCAGCTACAGCTGGGTGGGCTTGAAGCTTCTGTTGTTTACTTAAAAGGAAATGCAGGTGTGTAAGACAAGCTACCTGCCTCTTCTATCCCACCCAGACCTGGTTTTATAAAGCTCAAAAATTAGAGCAATCTATTTGGAGAAAAGAAAAAAGAAAACTAACATAATTCAGGCACTTATCATGTGCTAGACACTCTTCTAAGTGTTTATTGCTTTATTTAATTCTCACAAAAAAAACCCTCTACCACTAAAACTCATCTTACAGATGAACAGACTGAGGCACAGAGAAGTAATGTAACTTGCCCAAAGACACACAGCTAGCAGATGACCAAACTAGGAGGCCTGCACTCTTCTGGGCCACAAAGCTCCATTCTCTGGACCCTTAAGGTGTCACCTCCACTGCTGTAAGGAATGATGCCTTTTTTCCTAACCCAACTAGACTATAAGCTAATTTAGGGGAAACCTAGGGGATTCTTCAGCCTCCAGGGCCTCCCAGATGAGCTCAGAGAGGTAGAAGATGTGAAGCCAGCCCCACTGTGTGCCAGCACAGCCACTGCCAGCCCCAACTTCACCCTTCACAGGCCCCAGGTCCTTGCCTCTGAAGATAAAAGATCTTGGCTAAAAATAATTCTGCCAGCGGCTCCAGCCAGGCCCACTGTGGTCACTTAAAAATTGAAAGGATCCAGCCCTCTCATCTTTTCTTTTCCCCCTTTTGTAACAGAGATAAATGAAGGTGGGTGAACTAGTGGGGAAGGTCGGGTGGGGGGATGCGGGGAAGGGATCTCAGGCTGGGAACACCCTAAACTTGCTTAGTAAAGGCCAGGCCTCTTTACATATGAAATTTTAAAATAAAACCAATCATTATTATTATTGAAGAAAACTCAAGTTGCGATGCATTATTTTTCAGCTCAAACAAAGCTGTGACACTGCACCTCCCCCACTTCTTTCCAAGTTCAATGGAGAAGACCTGAGGTTGGATGCCCGACTGCCTGGATTTCCAAGCCCCAGGCTCTTCGTGAGCAGCCCCGCCCCTGATACTCCTGGGCAGGCAAGTGCACCCCACTCTGGCCCATCCAGAAGCAATGAACCCCTTATTCCTTGGCAGTAAGGAATGAATAGAGTTGGGAGCCCCATGGTAAAATGGGATCAGGGTCTTGCCCTCCCTTCCTGAGCCGACTGTCTCCCAGCTCCGCGTGACTTCTGGTGCCTGAAGCCGGCGCCTGGGAGGCTCAGGAGCATCCCAGACCAGGCGACCTCCGGGCGCGAGGAGATGGGAGCTGCGCCCCCCGGAGCCCTACCCTCGCCTCTGTCCCGGACAATTGTTTGATTAGAGCAGACAAGGGTCGACCCCTGGCCTGCTTTCAGACACAGTGCAGAGGTCTGCTATCTCTGGGCTCCCTTCCCGGAGGTGACGGTGCTCTAAGGAACTGAAGGAGCCAGGGGCGCAGCAGGAGTTTCCCACTCCCGAGTTTCCCAGCTGGCCCCCTCCCCTGGAGTCCAGGCTGCATTTGGGGCGTTGATCGCGGTGCCAGTAAACACAGCCGTGCTCCCCGCTGGCCCAGCGAGCATCGTCTTCCCCGCCACGCACAGGGGGTTCGGGCGCTTCTAAGCGCCCTCAGGGTTACCGAGGCGCCTCCTCCTCCTTCAGAACCCACGAAGGGCAGCGGAGGAGGCAGCGACCCGAGCGCGTGCAGCCCGCCAGGAGACGAATCGAAGTGCGCAGGCAGGTTCCTGCTGCTCCCTGCACCTAGGACCCACTCCCGAGAGGACGAATGAGGCTGCCTGGGCGCTTCGGAGGGGCGCTCTGGGGCGAGCAAGGACGTGCTTCTGAAAGCGACGCGGGTGGGAGGGGGTCTCGGTCTGGGCACGGGGTTGGGGTGGGGAACGTGCAGCGAGATCGCTCCACACACACTGAAAAAGTTCCTGTCCACCGCGCCCAGACGAGCGCTAGAAGAAGGCCAGCTCTTGGGGACCCAGCTCTTCCCTCCCTGGGACCCCTTGGGCCAGGTCACGGGGACGCAGAGGCAGGGACTCCGCCTGGACTTACCTAGAATTCCCGGGGCGCGCCGGCTGCGGTGGCCTTCTCTTCGGCCCTAGACCCCCGAATTCCCTGGCGCTCTCTGCACCCCGGGCCACACTCACCATAAGCTGGAGGCGGCGAAGTGAGGTGCCCTCTTCTCCCGCACCGTCGGCAACTTCGCGGCAGGTCAGCCCCGCCCTGGAGCCCCTGCCTGGGCGTGGCGAGGGTCCCGCCCTACGGGGGCCCTGACGGCCACTGGGCTGGGGTCTGAAAAGCCGGAGTTCTCAATCCTAGGACTGGCAGTCCGCTCTTCCTCGCGCTACCTGTGCTGAGGCTCGGAGTTCTCTCGCTCCGGACGCCGGGGCTGGGCGCACGGCTGTCCCCTCCAGATGCGGAGTGCTCTGCTCGCTCCTTCCCTCTCCGGCCCCAGAGGCGCACGCGTGGGTCCAGCCGCCGCGCCTCCGCTCCCGGGGCTAGCAAAGCGCCCCGCGCCCCCGCGGTGCAGCCGGGCCGGGGCGAAGGGGGAGGGATTCCCCTGGTCGAGTTCGGGCTTCCCCACCCGGCGCGGACCCCGGGCTCTGGCCGCTGCCGCGCCGCTGCGAGCTGCACTTCAGGGCAGCGCAGCCAGTGCCACCGGCTCCAGCTGGAGGAGGCGGCGGCGGCGCGGTTCGCACGGGGACTGGAAAGGAGGTGACCTTCAAACCCCGCGCTCGGGGAGACCGGGAAGGGGGGCTGGGGCGATGAGGGAAGCGGCGTGCACCCGGACGGCCCGCAAGAGCGCGTGCGGGCGGGCGGGAGAAAACCGAGAGGGAAGCTTTGAACAAAAATATAGATTAGAAAATAAACAAAGGAGAGCGAGAGAGCGCGCGAGAAAATGTGTGCGTGTGTGTGTGTGTGTGTGCGTGTGTGTGCGCGAGCGCGCGACAGGCAGCGAGCAGCCCGGGCTGCGGAGCCAAAAATAATCCGGTGAGCGAGGGAGCGCCCCCTCCCCCTTCCCTTCGCCGGCGCCGCCGCGGTCACGCGTGCAGCCCTGGATTCCAGCGGGCGGCGGCGGACGCGCGACCCGGTGCCTCGGGCTTCTCGCCTGCAGGGGAGGAGTGAAAGTTGGCTGCCCGGGGGTCGGGGGGCGTGAGCCCGGGTCTTCCACTGAGCGCTCCAGTCCTCCTCCTCCTGGAGTGGTTAGCTCACTGAGCACCAGGGCCTTCCTCCTGACCCCCCATCGGAGTGGACCAGTGCCCAGGAGAAACACCACATAGAGACAGCTTTTTGCCCCAATTCACTTCTACTCTGAGGAAGTTTTGCGGCGAATCTTCAAATCTCGCGGCCAGGCAGAGATGGATCCCTATCCAAGATGCGAAAAAGTTAGCCAGGCCAGATGCTGTCAGGGCGCCATCGCCGCGGGGCTGGGCCGCCCTCCTGCCTCCCAGCTGACCTCTCCAGTCCCGCTCTCTTCGGGCCTCCTAGCGCTGCACCAGGCACCGATTCTACGTGGAGTTTAAAGATTGTCCTCTTAGCCTCAGAGCCAGAAGCCTCATGGCTCCTTAATGCCTGCTATCACTGAATAAGCACTTACGTTGCTCCAGATGCTGTTTTAGGCAGTTAGCACTGAGTCTTCTCACCAACTTGAGGAAGTAGATACTGTGGATTCATCCATTTCATAGATACTTAGAGAGGTTGAAGCAACGTTTCTCCTTCCCTGAGTTCTACTCTGGACTCTGAATGGGAAAACCTGCTCCCCGCAGCCTTTTTCTTTTTCTTTATTTTCTTTGATGAACATTGCATGATAAAAGTTTGGGTTCAGGGAGTTGTGATTTATTCAAGGTCACATAGCAGGCAAAGAACCAGGACCTCCAGGTGGCCCACCTGATTTTATGTGGCGAACCACTCTACCACTTTGCTTAGAATCTGGGCAGATGGCTCTGGACAAGACCACACTGCAATCTGATTCCAATCTTGAGCATTTGATCTGAGCCTTGTGCTGATTTTCCTGTCTCAGGATTGTGATTGCAGGACTGTACGATTTCCAAAGGCAGGGACCACTTCATATCTATTCCTTTCTCCCCTGTGTATTTCATAGTACCTAACAAATACTAGATTCATTAGGAGTTTCTTCCTCTTATCAGACTGGGGTTTTTTTCAGTAGTAGAATAAAACAAAGAGGGAGCTTCTTGCCTACAACTGGAATTATTAAAAACCATACAACATTTGATCATCATCTGAAAAAAAAAACAACTTTGCAAAAATCTAGAAAGATATCTCTATCATTGGCCCCAATTATTTTGCAGTTGGGGAGGGTTTTTACCATTTGTTTTCTTAGGACCCTCTTTGACAATAATATATTTGTATGTAAACAAGTATTATTTTTTCTTTATACTGGTCTCATCTTTCAGTGATAGCACAGTTGAAGCCATAAATCTGGGTTAGTAACATCATAATCATTTTCCCCCAGAAACTGTTTACATGGGGAAACCAGTGAATTTAAATGCAATTGTCTCGCCATGCAGGGAGATGAGATGGGTTGTAAAAAGAGGTATTCTCAATTTAAAAGCAAATTATCAATAATGAGAGAGGAAATAAATGGCAGTTAATGGAAGTTCTGCTGAAATATAATGTTTTGTGCAAATTTGCCAGCAGGAACTGTTTCTTTATATTTCTTCATTTTTATTCCAGAAGGGGGGAAAAATGAAAGCAGTCATTCAAGGCAGAAACATTGGCTGTTGTTTCATTCATAATTGCTGGGCTCTTTGGTTGTTTTTTTTAATATGTATTTTTACTACTGGAAATGAAATAAAACATATTCAACTATCTGAAAACCAAGGTCAGTCTGAGTCTGCTGTGATTTATTTATTTTAGAGCAGGAATAGGCTTAGATACATTAGCTATGGGTGTTGAGTATGACGCATGGGTACTTGCATTGCTTCATGGCTTAAGGAAGCTTAATCTGAGTGTGGGGGACATCCATTCCAATTTACAACAAAATTAGAGTAAAGATCAATATGGCATGCCATTATGCTATTCATTTGGAAAGTACTAGTTTCTTTTTCCCATGACCTTTCTCATTACAGGTAAAGTTTTTCTGTCATTTCTCCACGTTGAGCTGCAGAAAGTTAATAGGAGATGCTCAAGTAGACAGCTCCTTAGAACAACCCGAGGCAAGAGCCACCCAGCTACAGTATGATGGTTATAAAGAACATGGAGACTTTGGCTCCTCCTACTGGATATGAAAAATACTTTGCTATTTGTGATATAAGTAAATGTCAAAAATAATGCTCTCCATAAAGCTGGTTTAAAAAAAAAAAAAAGGAATGACTCCGTAGACTCACGCTTAGACCAAGAGCTACCTCAAGTGTAAATTTCTTCATCACCTCACTTACAAACTTAGACTTTCCGCATAGCTCTCCGTTGTTCCCCAAAGAGCAGGTCTGTTGCCCTCCTGAATTATCTGACCCCACTTAAATTGACCCTATTATCTAGAGGTGCTTTTCCCTTTCTGGTCTCCAATTCTTTCGCACACTGTTCCTCCAAGTCCTACTACTCCCACACAGTCTCTTTTTCTGTCTAGTCTCCATTTATTTTTAGATTTCCATTTTGACATTGCCACCTCCCTATGAACCCCTCCACTCCCTATCCCAACCCTCACAGATAAGGCCCTCTTGTGAACTCCTCTTACACCTATATTTAAATTTATCATGTCCTTTGTCTCAGCCTACTGTAAATGTCATTGTCCATTAAACTGAAAGGTCCTTGATGTCAAGGACTTGCTCCCTGGTGCAAAGGGCCTGCAGTGTAGCTCAGTACATGTTTGGTAAGGTGACCCTTCCTTCTGCCCTGAAGTTGATTGCTGCTGTCCAGATGGACTAATGACTTTGGGATGGCTTGAGAGCTCAACCTTCTCATCGCCTTATGTAGTTCTTCATTCTTCCAGTCATCAAACATGCATCTTTCTTGAGGCTAGTCCTTCACATAAGCCATTCATTTTAGTACGTAAAACTAGGCACAGTTTCTGCACTCAGAAAAGCATATAGTCTAATAGGATAAGTGAATTATGTACATCTGTGATTGCAACAGTTTTGAAAGATTTGGCCAATACTGAAGGGGAACTTATAGCCAGACATGGAGGAAGGGGAGAGGTCAGAAAAGATCGCCTGTAAACAGACAAGATAAACAGCAATTACCCAGAGAGGTGAGTGAAGGATGGTCGTAAAGAAAAGTACATCTTGAGAGAGTTTCGGGAGCAAAACAGGATAGTGCCTTCTTAGATAATGCCTTCAATGTGGAGTCACGTTGAGTTCTAGTGGTTGGAAAGTGGTGTGGCAGCAAGTCAGTAGGAGCTGAAACTCAAAGCGTGGGCTGGGGAAGGCTCACGCAGAGCCCTGACTTGCCAAGACCCACCGTCACCATACGTGAAGTGCCTTCACTGACATTTCAATGACCATTTCACCCTACTGTTATCTCGTGTTTGTTTAAGAATTTTCTAGGTGGTCCAGGTAGAGGATTAGTAGACTACTCCAAAATATTCCAGGATTTTTAGGAATGATCAGTGGTATGTTAGATAGGATAGGAGAAACATGAAAAAAAGTGAACCAAAGACAATCAGAGTAGCCAGGCATCTTTCCATTCCTCCTCAAGTCAAAGAAGAGAGTTCATTTATAATACAAGTTTATTTATAAGTGACTCTGGGCTCAATAAAATTCTTTGCACAAGTCTAATATTACATAAGACCTGCCTTGCCCTCAAGTTCTCAGTTTTCAGGCTTACCTGAAAGCTTTATCACAGTCTGGGTCGACTAATGAACTAATTAAACCAGTCTGAGGACCACAGGGGAATGGATTGCACCTTATGTTCCCTCTTCCTCCGTCAGTCCTTGGGCACATGGCAGATACTCGATATATAGTTATTGATTGGTTGAACTAACTCACCATCTATCATGTGGTTCAGGGTTTTGATATTAACCAAGGCACTTAATACGGAGAATGAACTCTCCAGTGTCCAGGAATGAGTTCTGTTGTGGGTTTTTTTGGTTTTTTTTCCTGAAAAGACACAAGCTTCCCCACTCTGTTTTAAAATGTTGTTGAAATAGTAAACATGATGGTTTCTCCTATTCTCCTTGGGCCCATCTGTCTGTCCATTTTTCTGTCCTGTCTACATCTGGCAAATGATGAAAAAGTAAGCTGAACAGTGGTTAGAATAAGAAAAGTAATAAAAATAACAAGCATGTAACATTTACTACATAAACTCTTTAGCTGTATGATCTCATTTAGTCCTCCCAGTGTAACTCTAGGTATAAATACTATTATGATTTTCTTTTTTATAGATGAGCATATCAAAGTTTAATAGTAAAGAAATTTGGTGCCTTGGCCACACCCACAGAGCTGGCAAGTGGTCAGGCTAGGACTCAAAACTAAGTCTGTTGATTGTCACAGCTGGCTTCTTGTCTGTCTGTTTACTAAGAGTCATACTCCGTGAAGGCAAGCTTAGAATTATGTCAGTGATTTATGATCATGAGAGTAGAGATTCCTGTCCCACTGGTCTTAGAGTAAGAAAAAAACAAAGGGAAGCTCAGTAATCTTCAGCACCAAAAAGAGCCTGCATATGTAAAAAGCATTTTGGAAGCAAATAGTTTGAATTTGATCAGAATGAAGGAAAGATTCCTGACTGCTTAGTCTATAATAAGTACAGAATCAGCTAAGTCTTTGGTTCAGGGAAGGCTAGTTTATACGTGGTTTAGTGTATCTTTATTACAAACACAATTGTACATTTTTAAGAAACAAGTGGATAAAACTCATGAGTAAGACAGTCTGCTTTCATGCCTTATATCTACCACTTAATGGCAATGTGAACTAAATATATTTTTTAATCACTTTCCTATATGTAAAACAGGAATAATGACAACGAGGATAAAGAAGATGTAATTAATATAATAATAGTTGCTATGAATACAGTGGACATTACACTTGATTCCCAGCTCCCAATATAACTTCTCTCCTTGTAAGTGACTACGTTAGGAACCATCACGGGATCCATGTCATCCAATCGAGGTGAAGATTTTTGCTGTGTTTTAGAAAACATTTTCTTGGCCCCAGTGAAAGCCATAGGAAAATACATTTTTTCCTTTACTTCCAGACGTTTTCTTGTGTGGATGTGACTTCGAATCTGCCACAGATGGCTGTAACCAGCCTAAGGACAAGACCAGTACTAAGTGTGGCAAGAAGGAAGAATAAAGAACCCAGAACCCTTCCGAGGTTGTGGGGCTGCTAACTCAATCGCTATTTGAAACCACCATAGTGCTGCCTTCCCTGTGCTACATTCCCTCATCACACATAGGTCACTACAAAAGTTTTGAGACAGGCTGTGTTATGTTCCATTCCTTCACTCCCAGGAAATGCAGTCCACAGCATCCTTTCTGATTGACCAGTCCAAGCTGAAACTTGCTTGGCTTTCGGTGTTGCCAGGAGGGTTTCATTTGTGTCTGTCCACGTGGATTTTACATTTCTTCATTTTTGTGTATCTGAAAACTTCATAATGTCCCACGTGTAAGCTTGTTTAAAATTATGAGTGGCCTGAAGGAGAACTTCTCAAACTTAGTGCTGTTGACCTTTGGAGCCGGATAATCCTTTGTTGTGTGGTTACCTGTATACTGCAGGGTGTTGAACAGGGTCCTTAGCTTCTACCCATGAGATGCTAGTAGTATCCCTTCCTCCTCCCACTCAGTTGTGAGAACCAAAAAATACCTTCAGACATTCCCATGTGCTCCTGGTGGGGCCAGTCACCCCAAGTGAGAACCACTGGTAGTAGCAGAAATAGAACTGCTAATAAGAACATCCTAATGATAACTAGCATTTATTCACTCTTACACTGTACCAGGCACCAGGGGCTCCACTTCCATTCATATTCTCATTACGTCCTCATCACAACTTCATAAACCAGGTTTTCTTGCCATCCTTTTTCTATAGATGAGAGAACTGAGGTCTAGGACAGTTAAGACATTTGCTCACACTCATCAAGTTACTAAGTTATTAATCTAGGATTCAGCCCGGCTCAGTAACGACCCCTCTCACCCAACATCCTGAGAATTAAATGGTATATTGCTAATCCATGAGACATTTCTAAGCATCATGCTGGCACCCAGTAGTGGCTCCATGGAAGTCAGTGGTCACTTCCACAGCTACATACCAGGGTGAGCTTCGAGAAATGCACTGTGGCCTTGGCCATGACATACTTCCCAGTTTTGTGGTCAGCTAGCCTCATGCTTCCACAGCATCACTAACCCCGACAGCCCAGAGCTGCCCACAGCCTCAATTTCTCCGGCTTTGTAAGCAAGAGCAGGTCCTGGGTACAATGTGCCTTTAGAAACAGCTGTCACCAACTTTTTACTCACTCCGTATTGAATGGTGAACCGGAGTTTCATGTGGCTTCCTCCTCCTGCTGGGTAAAGCAGTAAGCACTTATTCAAAAGAAAGAAAATAAAAACATGTTTGAGAACACACTCTATGCCAAGCCTGAGCTATGGCATCTAGCCCCAGAAAGCCCCGTAAGGTAGGTAGTCCTGTTAGTCCCATTTTAGAAATAAAGAAACTGAAGTGCAAAGGAAAAAAAGTAAGTTCTCAAAGTTTATAAACATAAGCTCAAGACCTCGTATTTAAATCCTTGATACTCTGCTGTGGGTACCATAGTGGGCTACCCTACATTCCCCAGACCTCTCTCCACTTACAGGGGATCTGAAGTCTAAGGCCATAAAACACATTGTGTAAATATTTTAAAGTCCCACTAAAAATCTTTTTTTTAAAAAAAACATAAAGCCTACTTCTGAATAGTCCCATCCAAAGTTAACCATGAAGGTTAAAAATGAGATTGCTCAAGGAAAAAAAAGTTGCAAGTCAATGAGGTGTAAATAGTTAATGAATTTATAATCAGAACATAAATAGTTTTGCCTTAATGTACTAACCTCTCGGGAGGAAAAAATGTTCATGTATTAGCAGCACAGAATATTGACAATCGATTTCTTTCAAATGCACTTGCTTTATTTTAAGTCTTAGTCATTTTATTACAAATGGATAAGTAAAGATACTTAAGCCATTTAGGCTGAAATATGCACCCTGACAAGAAGGAATATGCATCGGTGTGGTTTCTGGTGGGGTATAGATGCTCTGAGCCATAAAGTGTCTGTAAATCACGGCCAAAGCATACGTGGTTGTCTTTCCTCTTGTGCATTGATTATTTCTGTTTATTCTTTATACTTCAATTAAGAGGTAGAACACTCTAAACAAAAAAAATCACCAGGAATATCGCTTGAGACTATCTAGTGATATAAAGCAGTATAAATATAGGCTGAAATTCAGGATTCTGGAAGCTGAATGCAAACACGTAACGGAAAGTGAGCTCTGTGCCACAAGCACGTCTCCACCAACTCCAGCCTCCTCCAGTACAGTCCCCCCACACTGTGACGTTAGTCTCAGTTCACAATGCTCTGCTCACACATCTGCAGGTGCTCTTTTGCTTTCCCCCAGAACCAAACCCCCAGATAAGTATTTCAGAGCAGGCAGCAAATTGGGGAGGGGAATCCAGGAAACAATGGCCAGAAGTGGCGAACTGAATAGGGAAGAGACAAAAGCCACGGCAGAAAGTGTGTTATCCAGCAAGTCACCACTGTGGGTAAGAATTCTGGGAGCCAGTGTAGAACATGCTCCCCGCCCCCAAGAATGACCCAACCTGGGGACAAGGGATCTTGAGTATTTACTCTTCAATTTCCATCAATCATCAGCTGAGCATAGTTAGCCCCATTCCACGTCCTTGGCCGTGGCTAGACTGCAACCTGTGTTTTGGAAAATATTTTCTTGGCCCAAGGGAAAGCCATAGGGAAATATATTTTTTCCTTTACTTCCAGATGTTTCTTGTGTGGATGTGACTCAAGTGGTGGCATTTGCAGGCCTATACTGCATGCCTGTTAACAATGGCAGAAACACCTAGGGGTGGTGGGTGTGAGGCAACGCGGCACCTTCTACATTCTCCACATCCCCATGAAGAGAAGAGGGAAAAGGTTAGCTTTGCAGGAGAGTTAAGTCTCACGCCCTGTAGAAATGAAATCCTCCGCATCTCTCATCACCTGTGACGCTCCACTGACCCAATGTCAAACTGTCCCGTGGTTACCAAGCCACAGCTTATGTAAGAATCATCTGTAATGTTCATCAAAATTCAGATCCTTGGCTCCATCCTAGAGATTCTATTCAGGAAGCCTGGAATGAGAATGAGAATTTGAATCTTCAAATCTTCCTACACACACACACACACATACACACCCACAGGTGTTCTAAGTGCCTGACATGGGACACCAGTGTGTTTAGTCCAACAGCAGAATGACTTGTGGATAGGGCTGGGAGGGGGAGGAGGTGGGAGTTTTACATGTTTTTAAGACCCGAGGGCTTTGTGTGTGGATATTTCCCTTCTCTTTGAAAACACGATCCCTTGCTGTGCTCTCAAACTCTCAGAAAAGAGGCAATTGTTAGCAGGGTTCTTTCTGAAGCACTGATTATGCACCGTGAATATATTAAAATCTACAGGTATTTTGCAGAGAACCCATGGGAACACTCAGGAAGTGCCATTTTGAAGTCCTCAGAGCCGTAACTAGGACTAAGAAATAGTGATGTCATGTGTTAGGAAGAATAAACAAATTAAGCTTCAGCTTTTCCCTTGGCAGGCAACACGGAGGTGGGCAAACCTTGCTGGAACCAGCTTCTTTACATCAAAGCCCTACTGGACTCACAGGTGTGATGACAAAGTGCAACCAGGTGAAAATGAGTTGGCGACAGGCAAATGGAGTGAGGTACCATCACTGCCTTTTGGTAGGTCTTTTGTTGAGAGGGGATGAAGTGGCAGTGATCCTGGCATCACCGTTGCAGAATGTTGCAGAGCTGGCATTTACTCGAGCAGTTGTTTTAGGGTGGACAAGAGGGAGAAGAAGAACCAAAGCACAAACCCTGTGCCTTGTGATGGCAGGTAGGATTGTCTTGCATTCCGTTCTATTCTTAGTCTACCAGGTGTCTCAGAGGTGTCAGCAGCCACTCATAGGCTGACAGAAGAGGGGGTAACCAACTTGAGAGGCTGTGATGAGAAGGCCATCGCTCTATTTGATTTCTCTGCTTCTTCCCACTTTGACTTATCTCTGTGTTCAAAAGCTCTGAGACTTGCTTGCCATTATTCTGTAAGGCAATTAAGCAACTTGGCAATAAAAGCAATCGCATTTTTTTTTTCCTGGAGAACACAGGAGCAGTACAGGACAGATGTTTCCGAAGAACACAGAGCAGTACAGGACAGATGTTGAACCAAAACGTTAAGTACTTCTCTGAATACGCTCCTTAACGCCAAGGCTAAATGGTCTGCCAGAGAGCTGGCTTCCATCTTTCCATCTCTCCTCCGGGTTTCTGTTTTGACCTCCAACAGTTAACTCTTCCCTCTGCTCAGTCTTCAAACTCTCCTGGCTATCAGGATATACATATGCTGAAGCCCTCTCATATTAATCCTCCTCCTTCACATCTTCCACAACCTTAAGTGAACTCCAGTTTGGGTCTACCTCTAACCGCCAGGTTCTTTGAAAAGAATAATCCATGTTTATCTCCGCCAGCTTCTCCACCACCTAGTGACCTCCTGTAAAATGTTTTTCTGTTTACAACCCTCTACCCAGGCGACTGTCTCAGCATCTTCTTTACAGAATACTCCCCCTGGTCCCGCCCATGTTCACTTCTTAATTGCAGCTGCCCATCATCTGATGTATTAACAACCTCCTGGCAACTCTCTGTGGCTGAGAAGCACCACACTCCTGGGCATCTTCCTGCCTCTGAATGCTCCATCCCCATCTCTTTATTGCAGTAAAACATGAACCCTCTGCCTAGACACCACCCAGTCATGTTCCTCAGCTTCCCCTTCTTCCCACATTCCCCTTAAATCACTTCCTGTCAATGTCATCTATGCCCCCATGGCTGCTGGATCCCAAAGCTCTGTGCACCCTTCACCTCTCAGCTAAAGTTCCCATCCCCATATCTCCAGTTCAAAACACACCATCATCAGCTGGCTATTTGCCAGGCATCTGGGGCTACTCTTTGTTTATAGCCAATCTCTTCACTCACTTGATGGGTATTTACTGAATACCTACTATTTTTGCAAAAATAGAAACACACGTCCACTGCCTTGGTATCTCTCGCTAGAGTGTAAATGTTTGTTCTAAAACTTAGCAGCTCCATGAAACAAGCATTAAGTCTGGTGTCTGTGATCACGGTGTGGCACAGCTCAGCCGGTACCTCTGAATCAACATCTCTGGAAAGGCTGCAATCCACAGGTCAGTTGAGGCGGCAGTTGGATCTTAAGACCCAACTAGAGAAGAATCTGTTCTGTGCTTACTGAAGAGATTTGGACAGGATTCCCTTCCTCAGCGGCCCCTGGCTGCTGGCCACCCATGGGTCCTTGTCATAGAGATCTCATCAGCGGGCAGTTCAGGATATGGCAGCGGGATTCCCTTAGGACAAGGGAACACGTGTTCAGGAGGGAAGTGATGTCTTTTATGACCCAATTTTGGAAGTTATATCTTGAGACGTCAGTCATATCTACTCGTGAGAAGTGAATCAAGATGACCGGCCCCAACCCTAAAGGAGGAGGTCATACCAGAATGTGGTACCAGGAGAAAGGGATCATTCAGTGCCATCTTAGATACTGTCACATCCTCATTCCCAGAAAGCCTGGTTCCAGGGAGCTAGCTCTACCTAAATGGATGGCAGAGATATGGAAAGAGAGGGCGGGCAGGGAGGTGGAGCCGTGTTGTGAAGGAGCTTGCATGCTGGGCTTGCAACTCTGCACACCTCCAACGAAACTTTTATTTCCTCCCTCAGATCTCTTCATTTCCACTCGCTGCATCTTATCTCCTGTCTGGCCTAGAACAACAGCCTTTGGCTGGACTTAAGAGAAGCATTTCCTCAGCCACATCAAAGAACAATTTGTAAAATACTCTATTTGCAGGTCTCTCTCTTCCCATCCCCAGAGACAGAAACTCACCTCAAAGTAGTTTAAGCAAGAAATGGGATTATGGATACGCATGGGTAAAAATTCCAAGGGACAGTAGTTTTCGGCATTGATGGAACCAAATGTCCAAGGGGGGTCATTTCTTCTCTGTTGTTTCTGCTTTCTGTTGTGTTGGGGTCCCCCTTGGCACATTGTTTGATTACAATGTCAAGATGCTCCCAATAGGTACAGCCTCACATATCATATTTTACCAAATTCATAACTTCGGAAAGAGCATATCCTTTTTTATTCTACAGCAGCACTAGAAAAATTCTTAGAGTGTGCACTCACTGGCTCATCGCTGAACTGTCGTGGTGACCAGGTGGATACAGTCCTCTAAGTGGCCACATCAGTGGAACTGGAGTATGACTCATCTCTACCTGAACTACCTGGTCTGAGAATGGCAGACAAGTGATTTTCCCCTAAAAAAAACTAGGATGTTGTCACCAGAAGGGTATCCCAAATTCTGAACAGACAAATAATCAGATAGACAATACAGTGCAAATGCTAACACATCATTTATCCAATTAATAACCCCTAATAACCTCATGACTTACAGGATAGAGTTCAACCATCTTTGCTTAGCACAGGAGACACTTGAATTGGTCCACACGTGCCTTCCCAGTCTTCTCGGCCATGCATTTTTATTTCACTCATAAAAACTACACATTTCTTTTCTAAATAGTGTATGTTCCGCCACCCCCCTGCCTTCCCTTTTCCTGGAGGGCTGAATATCGACTTCATCACCTGTTAAGCCATATTCCTGGCTCAAGAGCCAGGTCAAATGTCATCATCCTTTTGAAAAATCCACCCAACTTCTCCTGGTTCAACCAGCTGCTCCTTAGCCAAGAAACTATGTAAATATCTGTTTCACAGTGGTTCTCAGCAGGGGCAATGTTGTCCCACCGGCGATGTTTGGCATTTTTGGTCGTCACGACCAGAGTGGGGTGCTTCTGGCATCTATGATAGTGAGTAGAGGTTCAGAGAAGCTTCCCAGCATCCTGCAAGGCCTGGGCAGTTGTCCCCAAACAGAAAAGGATCCAGCTCAGAATGTCAGCAGTGCCACAGTTGAAAACCCCTGTCTCTTGTCACATTTGATGCCTTGTCATTCCTAATTTTATGTCTTCCCAACTAGCCCATGAGCTCCTCGGGGGCAGGGACAGTGCTGCATTTGTCACCATGCCCCCGGCTCTAGCAGGTGCCCGGCCCATAGCAGATGCTCAGCAGACGTTGGCAGAATGACTGCGTGAGAGAATGAGCGTCCAGATGGGTTTGGGAAACACGGTCCAAGAAACCGAGTTCCTGGAAGGCACCAGGCTTCCTTAAATGGCCATTGTATTAGACAATTTCAGCTGCAGGGTGTTTTTTTTCACCCTTTCCAAGAATAAATTCGAATGAAACGTAAACTTCCGAATTTGAAGTCACATGACTTTCTTGGCAAGTCTATTACTGTCGGTGCTTCTCATGTTACTGGTCAATAGTAAATGTCCTCTCGGCTTTTTATCATTTCTAAATGCAGTGGAAATAGCTACGCTCCCACTAAAATATACGCTGCCTCTTAAACTTTCCCTAATTTTTTTTTCAACAAGACGACATTCCTTGACCCTTCTCCCCCATCCAATTTTACTTGGAAGAAGAAGGCTGTGCGTGTGACATCTCCATCTAAGCCACTGCACGCTCCACTAAGGAGTGCACACATCACCAGGAGCTCAGTATTCCGTGTGAGGTCTAACACGTTTCTCAGAAAGGACATTCAAATGTCAGATGGAATGATTTACACTGCATGTCAATAAAAAGTACTCCGAGGTCTACCCAGTCAATAAAACTTATTAGAACAATCTCAGGGCTGAGTATCAATACACCCTGATGAGGACCTCTAAAGTCAGACGCTCTCTCCAGGCAAGTGGCATTAAATAGACCATTCTGGAAGGAGAAATAAAATTTAAAGCTTCTATTATTTTGAGAGTTCAAGCTAACCGAACAGCATAAGGAACTGGAGAAATGTGTGTTTATGTTCTCATAGTTAAAACCTTCCGGACACTCCTAGACATTCATTCTTTAAACTCCCATAGATTCAAAGACCCCGATATGCCAAGCATCACACCAGGCACATCGCATTTCACTCAGTTTTTTTAATGAGTAAACACGTAAGTAAGGCTTTTTCTGTCCATTCTCCTAAGTCATTACAAATATAAATATTGACATCATCATTATGACCTTATGAAAAGGGTATAGTACAGCATTATCCCCATTTTTCAGATAAGGACACCAAGGCTCAGAGAAGCTAAGTAAAATGTCCAAGGTCACTGAGCCAGGAAGCAGCAGAGCCTTCATCTAAAGTCAGACTGTCGGGCTCTAGGGCAGGTGTCCCACCCACTGTGTGACCCTGTCTTGATGCACTTCTTCTAGGTCTCTCCATAGACTAGTCCAAAACCAAAGTTTGGCCTGCTCAGTATTTCCAAAGGCAGGATTCACAGACAAGCTGGATATGTGGCTTCTCTTGACAAATCAAAATACCTGGCCACCTGGGCCTATTTTCTTGCACGGCAGACCAATGGTGTGGCTCCTGATTCTTGATGCGTTTGAGTTTGAGACCCTAGTGTACATATTTTGTAGATGAAGATGGTGAACCCAAAAGATGTTAAGGAACTTGGCCAAGGCCCCAGATCTAGTGAATAGCAGAGACTAGCTTTGAACCTGGCAGGATCCCAATGGAAAAGACCTGGCACGCTTAAATTGAGGCAATCAAGGAGATGTCTTTTTATTTTAAAAGACACTCATAACAAAGGTATGGCAGGTGTGGGACAATCATTCTAGACTAATATCAATGAAGCCATCATTATCCCTCGGTGTCAACAGATAAGGAGAGGGAATCATCACCAGAACCCAGGAGGAGAGAACTGTTCAGAGCAGGTGCTTTGAGACAAGGAACGGAGACCTTCAGAGGAGAGACACAGGGAGTCTCACAAGGATGGAGCCCAAGGGACTAACAGCCTGGTCTCATTCTACCCTCTCCCTCTCATTCCTGGCCAGGGTGCCCCCCACCAGGCAAATCAGAGGCCCCAGAACCCTGTTGATGAGGGAGAGAAAGCAGGATGGGGGAGGGGAGAGAACTGCACATCTCCCGTAGCGCAGACGTCACCTAGCACGTAACTCCTGCAGGACTCCAAAAACTGTGCTCTTCCCACTTCACCTGCTCTGACCCACTCAGTTTACTGCTACTACATATAAATAATATTGACGAAAATAGCAAACATAAACATTGCACTTGAGACGTGACAACCACCATTTTACAAACTTGACTCATTCTTCTAAGTGCCCACCGTGTGCTTGAAACTATCCTCTCTAAAAACATAAAAGGCCCAGAAACAAAAGACTGACAGATGTCAGCAATCCTCTCCTCTCAAGGCTGTGGTCAGATGTGCTGTCACATGGCAACCTTGCGTTTGGACTCATGGGCAAACGGGACATCCTGTTTTAAAAGAAAGGCAACCAGAATGAGTTGAAAATGCTAAGGAACTTCAACATTACTGATCACCAGAAATATGCAAATCAAAACCACAATGCGCTATCTTACCCTCGTCAAATTGGTTATAATTAAAGAGACCAAAAATAACAGGTGTTGGCAAGAAGGTGGAGGAAAGGGCACTCTTCTGTACTGTTGGTGGGAAGGTGGAAAACAGCATGGAGGCTCCTCGAAAAACTAAAAATACCCACAAAGAACTCAGAATAGACCTCCCATTTGATCCTGCAATGTCATTACCAGGCATCTATCCAGAAGAAAAAATGATTTTATCATAAGGATATTTGCACTGCATTATTTATGGCAGCTCAATTTACAATTGCCGAGATGTGGAAACAACCCAAGTGCCCATCAACCCACGAATGGATTAATAAACTGTAGTATCTGTATACCATGGAGTACTATTCAGCCATTAAAAAGATGGAGACTTTACATCTTTGGTATTAACCGGGATAGAGTTGGAGAACGTGATCTTTAGTGAAGTATCATAAGAAGGGAAGCGTAAGCATCCAGTAGTTGTAGTCCAGTTAGTGTAGTCAATACTAACATGAAGCCAGTAGATGAACTAATACAGGCCCACACAAGAGAAAACTCGATTTAATTCAAGTTGGGGGGAGGGATGATGAGGGAGAGGGAGGAGGGGAGGGGGATGGGTGTGCTCTCACTGATGGGCACAACGTGGGGTATACAGCACCCCTCCTGGGTGAGGGGCACAACTACAACCAAGGCCTTCTCCAACAAATGCAAATATTGCAACCTATTAATATGACTTTAAAAAGAAAAAAAAATAGTTGGAAGAATTCTGAAAAAAAGGAGCATGTAGTGTAAGCATAATAAAAGTGAAATAAAATGATACGTACTTCAAACAATATATATACTACTAAGTTACCCTATCAAGAAATAAAACCTGAAAATAGAATGACAGTTTGATCCAGCAATCCCACTGCTGTGCCTGCAGCCAAAGGAAAATAAATCAATACATCAGAGGGATGTCTGCCCTCGCCCGTTCATCCCGGCACTACTCACAACGGCCAAGATGTGGAATCAGCCCAAGTGTCCATCCACAGATGAACGGATAAAGAAAATACGGCACATATACCTGGTGGAGTGGTGGCACTTGCAGCAACGTGGGTGGAAGTGGAGGTCGTGATCTTAAGTTAGTGACGTAAGCCAGACACAAGGACCAATACTGCACGTTCTCACTTACGTGTGGGAGCTAAGAAATGTGCCCCTGGGGTGGTAGGAGGAGGACAAGTAGATAAGAGAGACTGGGAGAGATGAGCTGGGGAGAACAGGAGGATGGAGAGAAGTGAATTAAAGGGTGCAAACCTATAGTAAGCAAAAAAAATATATTCAGTGCTTGCCAGCAGGGTGAGATGGCTATGCTTAACAAAACTGTACTGTACCTGGGTGAGACACCAGAACACGCTAGCCTGATCACTGTGCGTTACACACACACCGGTAACATAATTTCTCACATACCCCCAAATTTGCACAAATCATACAGAAAAAAGAAAGGGCAAAGGTTCTGAGTCTGGGTCCTGTTAAGTAGTACATCAATCTAGCACTACTTCTTCCTCGAATTCTCCTGTCAAAACCCACACCTCCCGGGTACCACTCCCCTAGTTCTTGACCCATGATTAGCCTGCTGATCTAGGATGAAAAAGAGACATAAAGGACAGACATGAGTTAAAAATGGCTTGAAATCTATAGATCATTCGTGCTTGAAGGGAAAATTTCTAGCCTTGCATTAGATATGGAGCAATGAGTAGGGGAGGGGAGGGGTAGAGCAAGGGGTTAGGGGGTCCAGAGTCCCTTTAGATATTTTATTTGGGGCAGTGCACTGATTCCCAAAATTCTTTCATGTGCCAACCTCATGATTTTTGCTATATATTTGTACAGCGTCACCACTATATGTCGTATATCTTTTCTCAAAATTGTTACTTCCTTTTTTAAATTAATGTATTTTAAAATGCAAGCATTGCTATCCTAATCAAAAACTAGTGTTGTTCCAATATATATTGAAGCACATATAGAAGTCAATAATCTTGTCTGTGTTGAAAGCTCACTTTGTCTATTTTTTTTTATTAGATAATAGCTGTGTACATTGACACTGTCATGGGGCAGAGTGTGCTATTTTTATATACAATTTGAAATATTCTCATCAAACTGGTTAACATAGCCTTCATGTCACTTTCTTAGTTATTGTGTTAAGACATTTATATTCTTCATTTAGAAAGATTCACATGTACCCTTAAAAGATAAACCATAGATGTGATCTAAAAACACATGAACATGTCTTGGGAAAACACTGTTAACAGCATGGACTCTAGAGTTCAACACCATGGGTTCAAAGTCCCAGTTCCACTGCTCAGAAGGATTCGCCTTGTATAATTTTGCTAAGGATGACATAGAACAATTCATGCAGAATACTTAACACCATGTATGGGCCATGGAAGGCACTTGTGAAATATTACATTTCACAGCTCCACAGCCACACTATTGGTGGTTTTCTAGATCACTGGACCCTAGGGTCTAAATACCAATAAAATAATCTAGAGAAAACATAACTTCTTGGAGATTCTCGGATTTCCCTGGAGAACGCCAGGCTTCTGTGTGGCAGAGAGTGAGGTTTTCCTGCTATGTGGATGGCTCTCCAGAGGGCCAATACGGCAGCCACTAGCTAATGAGAACTTACCTGTACTTTCTAAAAAGGGGAGCAGAGGAGATTTCAATAAACACTGAGATATTCATCCACCTTTTCACCCATCCACCCATCTTCTCATCCATCCACCCATTTGTTCCACAAATATCTGCACTGCTCCAGGGCTGGTTGTACAATATTGGGCAGTTCTCACCCTCATGGTCTTTATAAGATAGCAAGAGACAGAACAGAGGCACATATAGGATCCATTTTATATACTCCCAAGATTAGTTTAGCCCCACCTGTCCCTTGGGATGGGCCTTTTCCTCAAAGGAACCTCCGGCTGTCTCCATCAGCTAATATCACTCAGTTGATATTGCTTCCCCCCAGGTGAGGGCTGGCTTTGACATCACGCCCCTTTCACAGTTTCATAACCCAAGTTCAACCCACCCAGACTCATGAAGGCTGTAGTTCCCCCCACTGCTTCCAGGAGCAGATCTGGCTTCCCCAGGCCCTGCCCTAAAGGGCCAGGAAACACGTCCTGTGAATGTAGGAGACTCAGTTCTCCCACGGAGTGAATTTGTCCTGTAGGATAATAGGAGGTGGCAAGATGTCGGCAGGCACATCTTTGTCCCTTCCAACAAACTATTCCAGGGCACAGAGGTCCCAGGCAGCCTGCCTGAAAGGCATCCCACGGAACAGAGCAACTCGCTGCTGTTCTCTATAAAGCCGTGGTCAGCTCAGCAGCACCAGGAGCACACCGCCCTGGAGACATCTGCCTTTCCTCCCTGCCTGTCTTCCTTCTCCTGCATCCTTGCTGGCCTGGTGTTATATAATACTTCTGTATAAAACCTTAGCATGTTAATTTTGTCTCAGGATTTGGTTTTTAGGGAAAGTTGAAGTTTAAAAGAATGCATCAAACAACCATGCAAATAAGTATTTATAAGCAGCTATAAAAGCCTTCAGTGGGGAAGGGCTGGACCAAGTCTGAAGAGTTAGATAAGGCTTCACTTGCAGAAGTGATGTCTGAACTAAGGCGGAGGAAGAGTCAAAGTTAATTAATCTGAGGAAGAAGCAGAAAGGAACATTCTGGGCAGTTAGAACAGGATTTGCAAAGGCCCTGTGGTAGAGGTGAACTAGGACGAGGGGAGAGCTGAGTAACAGACGCAGGGGCAGTGCTGGCGGGAGGCCAGACATAAATTCTAAGGAGTGAAAATGAAGAGGACCATTCAGAATGGTGCCTCTAATGAATTACCCAAGATTCCCGAGCCTCGTCCTTCACTCAAGACCTCTGTCATGCTCCTTGAACAGGGGTC
>NW_003852439.1:12313951-12325198 GCF_000181295.1 Otolemur garnettii | reverse complement strand
TACTGGTAATAGGAATCCAAAATCTGACTGCAACATGACATATGAATTTATAAGCCTAGTTACATCTAACATGGGTGCCAAGAAGACACTGAAAGACTGGGAGTATCCAAAAAATTCCATTTGTACATTAGCTACAAACAGTCAGATATTTGGCAAAGTCCTCATGTGCTTTAGACAGAAAGGTCATTAGGATAGGAGGACGGCACCACCATACGTAGGATGCTATAGCAGTGCCCTGGGGGAATGCTATCACCAGGATAGAAATTTGGGGTTGGGTGAGGGAGGGGGCTGTTTACCTACCCCCCAACCTTGCTTCAGCGAGAGCCCCTCAGCTTTGAACTATTTGATCAATTGGGCATCCACCTATATCTCATCCAAAGAAAGAGAATTTTATCACCTTACTGAAAAAAAACACAAGCCCCAAGTATGTCCAAATGTTCTTCCAGCTCTAAGAACCCAAGATTCAAGTTTGCTTACTCAGGCTCCCTGATAACTGCCTATCCACGTCCCCCCACCCCTAGGATCTTGTTTCTACTATTATTTGTTTTTTGATGATTCTTCATGTTCTTCCCTTTGTCATAGACAACACAAATGTAAACATCAGTGAAAACCTACTTTGATTTTCCCCAGATTTGAAGAATAGGAAGAGATCCAAGATATTAGAGACATTTTTAATTTCAAATTCACATGCAGCTACAAAATTTTAGGTTACATGGTTCTCACTTCCAAGCTAAAGTTCAGGTTGTAAAAGAACCCCTCACCCAGGGGACGTGCTGAACACCCTGGCAATGTGCCCATTAGGTGAGATCCTGCCAACTGACCTCCTGCCTCCCACCAATCATCCTCCCCCTTCCCTCTCCCTTTTCACCCTGCCCCTTTGCTAGACTGTATTTGTGTTTTATTGTTCATATGAGCATGTAATTGTTTATATATTGGTTTCATATTGGTATTGAGTACATTGGATATTTAACTTTCCATTCTTATAAAACAACAAGAAAAGAGCAAACAATCCCCTTTATAAGTGGTCAAGAGAATTGCAAAGAAGCTTCTCTGACGATGACAGATGAATGGCCAACAAACACATGAAAAAATGCTCATTGACTTTAATCATCATAGAAATGCAAATCAAAACCAGTCTGAGATATTAGAGACTTTAAAAGAGACCCAAGTCACTCTAGGAAAAAGCTTACACATCTGAAGAATCTCCCTAGAACAGAAGAAAAGAAAATGTATTAGGAACACGCCTTCTACAGGGACTTGGTGGATTTACAGTGATAGAAACTCAAACACCTTCTCATGTGGGTGCACGGACAATGACTGGGAGGAGCTGGTGGGGCACGATGAAGGGGGAGACCCATCCTTAGACCCACTGCTATTGTTTTTCCTATGTGGGAATAAAAGTTCAATGTTGTCAAATTTTCACATTTTCAAGAGAAGACAAAAATCAGATTTCATCGTCTACCATCTTGAAAATCATCAAATGATTCAAAATAAACAAAAAGAAGGAAGGAAGGAAGGAAGGAAGGAAGGAAGGAAGGAAGGAAGGAAAGAAAGAATGAAAATAGCTAAACTAAATTTACAGGCATAGAACTACACAAGAACCAAGCAAATAGATTTATATGTTGAATTTGATGTGCTCGCTAGCTGAATCAGATTTAAGGGAGAACTTTATGGAAATGAGGCTTATTTTGCTCTTGGATGAGTTGCCTTGGGCAAGTATGAAAACCATTTCTCTTCTATCTTCAAAACTGAAGTCAATATTTTGGTCTACTTGACATAGTTCATTTATCATCTGGAACCTAGGAAACATAATTTGACCATTCGTTTAGTCTAGAGACTTGGTGATTCTTCATGAAGCTCTTGGAGGTACCCAAAACAAATACATCAGGTAAAGAGTAGATGTCACCTGCCATGCAGCCACAACAACCCCATCTTAATATACCAGAGCTTGCATCTGACTTAGCTCTGTGTTTTCTTTTTTAATCATACTATCAGCCATATCATATGGCTATATATATATGATGCTCTCAGATTCAAGTCTAAACCAAAATACCTTACCCTAGAAAGAAGAATATGATTAAATAATCCCTGCAGCCTCACTGGGCTGTTTACCTTCTATTTGCCCATAGAATTCCAAGCTCCATCATCCCAACTCTGCTCTGTCCTCAGGCAGGTGGCTGATCTGGACAAATATCAACAAACATCCTTCTCTCTGGTTTCCTGGTGGATTTGGTCAATGGATAACACCAGCAGAGATGAAGGAGAGGAGGATTGGGAAACTGGGTTATGTACCCTCCAGATTCCCCTGCAGGGTAGCTGTGAACTTGCTGTGCCTCTCACTTAAATCCCATAGTTTCTCTGCCTGAAGGTCCCCAAACTGCCCCTTCTCTTACCCCTTCAAGCCTTGAGATGTTACCTGCCTTGCTGTTACCAGCCCTAGGGTACAGAATTATAGCCTTCTGATTTTCATATTCCCTGTCCATGCTTTTATAAGTAGATCCTTCCTCAAGTTACCCTTGGCATGTGTTGCCTATTTCCTGCCTAAAACCTCCACTAATATACACACTGAGATTTCATTCCTCATTAGGAGAAAAACAACTCACCCTTACACCTTCCTGAACTTCTACAACTTCACGGTAAAGCCAGTTCAGAAGGTCATTAAAGAAACCCAGTGCTTGCCCTAAATAATTGTCTTGCCCTCAGTTCTCAGAGTTTTCAGTTCAGAAGCATGGCTTCCACTGGGTTTATAATCCCATGGTGAAATACATTCCATGGTGAGTATGTGGAGAAAATTTTTGTACTAGAGACCTCAGGAAATGATCATTGCTGCAATTCAGTCTCTTTCTGTTATCGTATGAATGTTTGTATCCCCCTCCCCCTCATATATTGAAACCCGAACCCCCAAGGTGATGGTATTAGGAGATAGGGTCTTTAGGTGGTGATTTAGGTCACAAGGGTGGGGCCCTTATGAATAGGATTAGTTCCCTTATAATATAAAGAGACCCAAGAGAGCTCTTTCTCCTCTTCTATCATAGTATAACAGTAAGAAGGTGCCATCTATGAACCAGACACTGGATCTGCCTTGATCTTGGACTTCCCAATCCCCAGAACTCTGAGAAATAAATCTCTGTTGTTTATAAGCTATCCACTTTGGGCTATTTTGTTACAGCATCCCAAATGGGCTAAGACACTTTCCTTATAATGCAATTTTGAGAGTGATCATGATGATACTGCTACATTAATTTGATCTAATCGTCCCTGGAACTCTCTTTCTGTCTGGGTCAAAGACTGCCCATCAAGCTTGAACAAAATCATGCTAATGACTAAGCAAAGGGTGGACTTAGCATCCAGGAGTTCTATCTGTCCATTCTATTCCAGAAAACTTAATTCTAAACTTAGGTCTTTCTGACAACACTTAGATACACAAAGATTTCCTCTGTGCCCTCTCACATGTCTGCCTCCTTATTCCACTTGGCATAATAATCATCCTTAAAGCAGATTTGTCTTTCTCTCTCTCTCTAAATTCCTCCTCAAAAACCTTTTATAAAGGCAGTTACTATAGGACTCTAAAATTCACAGAGGGCAATCTGTCTCAATGGGGCTTGCCTTTTCACGTGCAAATTCCCTGTTCAGTATTTATTTATTTATGTATTTATTTATGTATTTTTCAGATTAATATAAGGCAGTGGTTCTCAACCTTTCTAATGCTGTGACCCTTTAAAATAGTTCCTCACGTTGTGGTGACCCCCAACCATAAAATTATTTTCATTTTTATAGTTGGGGGTCACGACAACGTGAGGAACTGTATTAAAGGGTCACGGCATTAGGAAGATTGAGAACCACGGTATAAGGGAACATATGATTAGGTTACATTGTGTGTGTGTTTGTTAGGAAAAGTCCAAGTTGTATTTGAGTCCTTCATCCAGGAGGTACGCCATATACCCCTACATTCTACCTGTTAGGTGGGAGCTTCCTGGGCCCCTTTCCTTTTTTCTGATTCAGGTGTTTATTTATTCTAAGACAATATGTACATTTGGGCTCTAAAATATATGTTCTACCGGGCTTAGCAGTTTTCATCTGGAAAAAGAAAGAAAGCAACATGAATGCCCTCCCAGAGAATATTGCTTAAAATATGGAATATTGTGCAGTCAATAAAAATAATGGTGCAAAGAATATTTAATGATGTGGAAAGATGTTTTTAAAACACTGTTAAAATTTCAAAGCAGGCTATAGTGTGAAGTGAAGAAATGTACTTCCAGAAGACTGAGCAGAACTCACTGGTTTGGAACTCACTTAGGACCAATTAATGGTGTGGCAAAGTGGGGACTCTCCTTCCATCCTCTCCCCCAGCTCACCCCCAGCAAGGGGCAGCTGGAGTCTGGAGCTGAGGACTTTGGTTCCTGCATCCATGAACATAATGTATGCTGTGATCCAGGTGATGTGTTCATGCCACTGAATGTGAAAATGGAATCACTCAATTCTTAGGTAGCTTCGCATTTCTTGTTATGCGCTTGGCACTCAGGCAGGCCCTAAAATACAGTGGTGAGGAAAGTATACCCCTGCCCATGTGGTCCAGAGCAGGGGCAAATAAACTATTGCCCATGGGCTAAACCCAGCCTGCTGCCTGGTTTTATTGTTTTTGTTTTTTTATTTTTTTATCAAATCATAACTATTTACATTAATGCATTTATGGGGGTAAAATATGTTGATTTTATATATAATTTGGAATGCTTACATCAAACTGGTTAGCATAGCTTTAATTATTGTATTAAGACATTTATACTCTACACTTAATAGATTTGACATGTACCCTTGCAATACGGACCGTAGGTGAGGTCCCACCGATTACCCTTCCTCCACCCAACCTCCCCCTGCACTCCCGTCCCTCCTTCATCCTGGGCTACAGTTGTGTTTTATCTTTCATATGAAAGTGTGGGTGATTATATATTGGTTTCATAATAGTACTGAGTACATTGGATACTTTTACTTCCATTCTTGAGATACTTTACTAAGAAGAATATGTTCCAGCTCCATCCATGTAAACATAAAAGAGGTAAAGTCTCCATCTTTTTTATGGCTGCATAATATTCATGGTGTACATACACCACAATTTGTTAATCCATTCATAGATCGATGGGCACTTGGGCTGCTTCCATGACTTTGCAAATATGAATTGGGCTGCAATAAACATTCTGGTATAAATATCTTGGTTGTAAAGTGATTTTTGGTCTTCTGGATATACACCTAGTAGAGGAATTGCAAGATCAATCGGCAGGTCTACTTTTATTTCCCTAAGTGTTCCCCAAACTTCTTTCCAAAAGGAATGTATTAGCGTGCATTCCCAGCAGCAGTGCAGAAGTGTTCCCGTTTCTCCACATCCATGCCAAAGTTTTATTGGAACACAGCCTTGCCCATTCACGGACATATCATCTATGGCTGTTTCCCCACTATACGGCAGAGTTGAGTAGTTATGACAGAGACCTTCTGGCCTGTGGTGCCAAAAATATTAATTCTCTGAACACTTACAGAAAAGATTTGCCAGCTTCTGGTGACACAAATGCTACTATAATTGTGGAACCTGGACCACAGCATCACCATTACCTGGACAAATCCAAAGGTTTCAGTTTGCCCGAGAACTAATGAACTGGGGTCTACATTAGAGCAATCCACCCATCATAATTGGAAAAACAGTAACTGGAGAGTCTACTGAGCCCAGGCGCTCCATTCCTATTTTCTATCGTTTAACTGTTTGTGTAGACACGATCTCTGAGTTAGAGAAAGTTTTCTATGAGAAAGCTTCCAGAGAATTTTCCCACTAGCGCCAACGTCCCTAGCAGCAAAGTGCTTCAGATAAGGCAATCCAAGCCCCCAGCCTCCCACCCAGCCAGGCCTGCTTCACTAAATAAGAATTAATATACATCATCTGCCCAGACTTACCTATCCTATATTAATTACAAGTACAGCATTTAACTTAAACGAACCATTCAGCCATATAAGCGGCAATATTCCAGCTATCAATTTTATGGCACTGCTCAGGAAAATGCAGCTATACATCATCCCACCCAAAATACAAAGGTCAAATGATATTAATTAATGCAGGGACACAACTCGCTGCAGCTAAATGGGTATTCTTGATTATGGCTCCTTGATTGAGAACTAATGCCTCATTAATCTTAAACATATCAACCTGAGAACATCAGAGAAGTCAAATAGAATAATGGCCAACATTTCAATGAACCCAGACTCATGCTCGCTGGGTAGGAAGGCGAATTCCACAGACATGGCTGTGTTTTCTGTACCCTTCACCAGATTTACGGAGTGCTTCATAAAGAAGAGAAAAAATAAAAAGAATAATCAGAAGAAGAAACAAGCTTGAAAGTCTCTCTCTCTCATATACAGACCCCGCATTTTCAAATAGGCAGACAGACACTCACTTTCTCTCTTGTGGTTTTCATATACGTGCCACAAAAAAAAAAAAGAGAAATAGATGGTTTGTGTGGCTCAAAGCCCAGTGAGTAACAGTTACACTGAGGTCTCTGTGTCAACATGCCACTATTTATTTACCATGTGTAAGTGGACAGAAGACAGAAGGTCACCGGTTCAACCTTGCAGGCATGGCATATTCCGTATCCATCTCGGTTTTAGACAGCATGGTCCTTGTGGGTCTGAGAGGGCGGAACAGCAGACCCCTGTCCAGAGTCCCCCGGCCTGCAGCTGCTGCGTCTTTCACCGACTGAGGTCAGCGATGCCTGCCCCTGTCTGGTGAGTCTTAACAGTGTCTCCTGTCAGAGAATTTTAGTTTCTCATCAGATTCCTAGAGAAACAACCGTGAAAAGCCCCCACCTGCCCCCAAACACACACACAAGCAAAGGCTTCACCACGTTCTGATTGCACTCGGGTCCTCTAAAAACCTGCAAGTCAGGGCTCCTGTTCAGAGGAATTCAGACTTCCCACTTAGTCACGGCTAAGAAAGGGTTACCCATTAGTGGTGTCACTTTAATGAGTAGATAAAATTTGAGTCAATTACAGACAGAGCTTCTGTTGAGGAGCTGCCTGAGCAGCGCTCACCTCGTCCCCCCCAATTGCAGTGCACGGGTCCGTAGCATCCTTCTCACAACAACAGAGTCTTCTAAAGGACTTGAAAATGCTTTGTTCTTTGGAGAAGGAAGTTATTCTCCTCATCCCTCTTCTTCTTCTTCTTTTTTTTTTTTTAAAGGAGTTTTAATATTTCGTGTCAACGTAAATTCAGCCTAATTTACTTCCTAATGACCACAATGTGGGGCAGGATTTTTTACAGTTCACCTCTTCTTATGTTTAAGCTCAACCTGCAAATTAGCACGAGAGTTATCTATTCGTGTATAATTCATTTTCGTTTTTTAAAATCTCAGCATTTTCCTTCACTACCTGATTCATCCTAGCATGAGTGGGCTCAGCAATCCATGTTGATACGTGTCCTGGTTTTTAACACCACAATGGTAACACTTATTGCTTGTACATGCTAAGGGCACCGAACATGGTTGTAGGTCATTGCCGAAGGCCAGCTGATTCCCACAGTTGAGGCCAGTGGAAATCTTCATCTAAGCTGGCGTAGGGGGGATTCTCTGAGCAAGATATGCCAAATCCCAACTGCTTTTTCTGCATTTAGCCCCTGGACCATCCTAGGTGGCCTGTCTCATCTTTTCCAAAGCAGGGGCATTGTGTGTGTCTAAGAATTATTGCTTCTCAATGCCTTCCATTCCTCAGACAATAGAGCACCTGTCACACCATAGCCAGTTTTCAGCCATGCACCCAGGCAGGGACTAAGACTCAAGGAGTTAAACACCTTACCTGCCCCCCGCAACACTGCTGATTATCGGCAAGGCTGGGATCAGCCCAGGTCTGTTTAGCTTCTGAGGGGGTTTCACTGAACAGAGCAAAACTTCCCCACAGAAGTTACAGAACTTCAAAGAAAAAGAACCCAGATACTACATTATTTCTCAAACTAAATAACAACATCTTTGGGGTGAGGCGAGAGTTTCTCCTTCTGCGGTTTCTCCGCCGCGATCAGGGAGTGCCCAACTCCCAATTCCTACCCAGCCACTGTGCATGTTCCTTATCAATAAATAATACTTCAGTAAAGGTCTCCAGAGATAGTAATCCAAACAAACTAGAGGCTAATTGCCATTTCCCAGCACAGAGCTGCGGTGATGATTATTCTTTAATTCTTCCTACGTGCGCGCAGCCCAGGGCACTCTGCTCTGCTCTCTGCGAGCTGGGGCTCACCACAGACAAGGCAAGGGCTACAGCGTACCAGGGAGACCGAGATTCAGACCATGGGCCTCCTCCTCCCCCCGACCGTGCTGTCCTGGGCCAGAGCTTTGTCCTCCCCTGTAAACCGGGAATGTTAAGACTGACGGAGAAGAGTTGCTGGGAGGGTCAGTGTAATGCGGTGAAGTGTGCCCCACAGTCACATCCTGAATAGGCCAACCTCAATACCCAGGTCGTCAAGTACACAGAAAATGTTTTCAGAATAAACTGGGGATCTCTGTTTCGTGAGAACCTTGATGGGAGACATAACAGAATACACCGCTTCCTTATAAGCCTCCTTCCCACCTCCTTCCCTCATACTTGGCAACTACGCCCACACCCCTCTCTGTTAAAGCCACAGCCCACATGCTGTCCTCTTGGTCCTCCTGTGGCTACAGCCTACAGACCTGGGCGGGCTGCAGTAGAAATCTCTTAGGAGGGCAGGGAGAAGGAGGAGATGCAATGGGTCAAGCCAGAACCCGTTTATGGGCATAGAGGCTGGGGATCCTCAAATCACACACCTATGTTGAATGCTAAAGCTAGAGAATGTGGTTATAGGTCGTTGCCCACGGCCAGCTGATTCCTTCCTGTGTGGTCAGTGGAAATCTTCATAAAAGCTGGTGTGGGAGATTCTTTGAGGAAGAAACACCAAATCTCAGTGGCCTTTTCTGTACTCAGCCCTTGGACCATCCCAGGTGGTCCCTCTTTCCTAAAGCAGGAGTGTTGTGTACAGAGGGAGAAGGGTGGTTACTGGTCCCTTGCTTCTCACAAAGAGTTGTAGGGGTGTAAATTCTGCCTGTATGACTAAAATAAGATCATTTTCAGGACCAAGTTGAACCCAGAGCCCAGGAGCAGGACAGATCATTTTTACCACCCCTTGGAGAAATTCAAGCTCAACTTGGGATGCCACCTCCTTCAACTGATTGGAGGTGGGGAAGAGCGGGGAAGAATGGGAGATGTCTCCTGCCCACACCTCTGTGCCAGGTACTGCCCTGAGCCTTTGATAGAGAACCAGGAGCCCACAGTCTCAGGATCTGGTAGCCGCTAAATCATCTCTGCTTCTTGTGACATTCTACATCCAGCATCGGGTAGGCATCTTTTAATACTGTGCGCTTCACACAGAATCTCTCATTTTATAGGGAAGACCCCTTAAGTTAAGTTTTTATCTTTCCATTTAAAGAAAAGCAAATTGAAACCCAGAGAGAATAAGTAATGCCCACGAGGTCACACAGCTGATGCTTAGCAGAGAGGAGGTGTGGGGCAGAGCTGTGGGAACCCAGAGGAACGAGTCATGCTCTCTGCCTATACGCTCCCGCCCACTAAAGGCTGCACCTCCAAACCTCTGTGAAATGTGACTATGCATTAAAGCTGAGATGTAGATTTTTTTTTTTTTTCTTGAGAAAGGACAGGGAAAGAAAATCTCCCTGAATCACTCAGGTTACAAATCCATAAAGACGGTGTCCCTGCTAGGCACGCCGCGGATGCCACCCCTGGCATTTAATTCCTCCGGCTTACTCACTCCTAGGCCGGTTTTAGATGTCACAGGACACCAGGCTGTCTAATGTCATCTCCCTGTCCCAGTCACCCCCATGTAGTGTTATGCTTGAGTCGGGTGGCAGAGAAGGTACGAAGGCATTCAGCTTTGGTCAAAATGTCACCCGCTTTCCTCTAAGAAGTTGTTTAGAAAGCCAGGTAACCAGACCCAGGACCAGAATCCATCCCAATCAGAGCACCTGCCTCCCAGAAGTAAATAAAATTACATTAAAGACAGAAATATTAGAGGCTCTGATAATGTAATCATAAAGTAATCACTCTGAATTAGGATAATGGCTGTGTCCAACTCCTTATTGCATTTATTTTGAATATCACATTCTTTCAACTCTCATTATTTTAATTATGTTCAATTACAGACATTTGCATATGCTTTATCATGGATATTAGTGAGGGGGAAAAGACTTCCCTGAGTTAAATGATGAACAGATATTTCATATTATATTACACTTGCACCTCCTGAAAATTTGATTTAGCTGCAGCCCAAGGAGAGGTCCCGAGACAGGCAGTGATTCGAAGCTACTCTGAACTTGTCACAATGATGTGGGCAGCACCAATGTACAGACAGTTGTTCAGAAACCAGAGTTGAGGTGGGGCTGAGGGCAGAGTCAGGCAGAGATTTTCATGTGGCTCTGGCTGTGTGGTCTCAGGAAAATCAGGCATCCTCTTGGACGCTAAGTCTCTGCATTCCCACTTCATAGGGTAATTGCAGGGATTATATAAAATGTTACTTATCAGTGCTTAGCAATACTTTTCAACAAAAGTTGCTGGAGCACGTGGACATCCCTAGGCGAAACTAGAAATGAATTTTTAACTTTTACATCCATTAAATAAGTTTAAGTGCAAAATGTAAAACTATAAACTGTTTTGAAAAATATAGAAGAAAATCTGTGGAACCTGGAGCAGTGGTTCTCAACCTTCCTAATACTGGGATGTATTTTCATTGTTACAAAGGGGTTGCAACCCACAGGTTGAGAACCGCTGACCTAGGGCTACCCAAAGAGCTGGTGGACTGAACACCAAAAATGTTATCTATAATTAAAAATTGACAAATTGAACCTCATCAGAATTAAAAATTTTTTCCTGCAAAACCCCCCTGGAGAGAAGATGAGGAGATAAACTACAGACTGGGGAAGAATATTTGCAAACCACATATCCAACAAAGAAATAATATCTAGGAAATACAAAGCACTTTCAGAACTCAACAGGAAACATTCAAGTACAGCCTGGGCAAAAGATGCAAACAGATATTTCGCTGAAGAGGATACACAAGGTCTGACAATTAAGTTGATTAACTCATCCTAGGGAAAGTGTTACACACCTCATCACTGAAAATCCCTATGGACACCTTTGAAGCTCTCCCCTTGGCCATCTGTGAGACCATAGCGATCTTCAGCAATGAGGTCAGCA
>NW_003852439.1:12310873-12313883 GCF_000181295.1 Otolemur garnettii | reverse complement strand
TCAGGCAACTGTACATTAAAACCATTACGGGATATCACTGTAACCTGTAAGAGTGGCAAATAATTAATAGTAAAAGAATAATATTGATGCAAATGTGCCTGAGTATACATAGGAAGTGGAGTATGGAGGTCTGACGATTAAGTCCTTAAACTTATCCTAGAAAAAGTGCTGCCTACCTCATTGCTGAGTATCACTATGGTCACCTTTGAAGAACTCCCCTTGGGAAGCTAGGCACTGATGCCAGCACCTACTCCACCTGTCAAAGCAATTTTGGAACTTTTTTTCTGGAATGACCATTAAAACTGTGGTTGTATGATATTTTGAATGTCATCAAAATGACTTCCTTTCAATATTTCCTTTATTTGGGGGTAAAGAAAAAAGTCACTGGGGGCCAGATCAGATGAGTAGGGAGGGCATTCTAACAATGTTATTGGGTTCCTGACTTAAAAACTCCCTCACAGATAGTGCTGTGTGAGCTGGTGCATTGTCATAATGCAAGAGCCATGAGTTACTGCCCAAGACTTCCCTGTTCCTCTATTGATGTTTACTTGGCCTGCTATGCTTCTCATAATCAGCCAATGATTTTGATACACGATTTGACAAATTGTTGCAATGTTTTCATCAGTTCTGCTTCTTACTGGCCATCCTGATGTCTCTTCATTGGTGATGCTTCCTCTCCCCTTAGAAAAATGTTTAATCCATTTATACACTGCCATTTTCTTCCCATAATTATTCCCATAAACTTGGGGATGTCCCCGATTTCACTTCCACTCTTGCCAAATTCACCAAGAAATTTACGAATCTGCTTGTTGCTCTAATTCAAGCTCCAATATTCTCGTGATGGCACATAAAAACATGATAATGATGCCACTCAGCATGAACACAACTGTGAGACACTGACATAGCAAGGTTATGAAACCTTACCAAGCTGTTTGTACAGTGCTGCCAACATAAGTGCATGGTGGCAAGTTCACGAACTTAATTGTCACAAACTTTCGAATGATCCAACAGTTAAATTCCTTGGCATTTATTCCAAAGAAATGAAAATTGTATGTTCACACAAAAACCTGTATGCAGATGCCCATACCACCTTTAATCATAAAACCCCCAAACAGCACAAATGCCCTTCCATGAGTGAACAGTTAAACAAACTGTGGCATATCTGTACCAGGAGGTACTATGCAGCAATTAAAAGAGATGAAATATTGTTACATGCAACTTGGGTGAATCTCCAGGAAATTATGCTGAGTCTTGAAAAAAAAAAATCCAGTCCTAAAGTTTGCATATTATATGATTCTGTTTGTACAACGTTTTTGAAATTCCAAAATTTTAGACATAGGCATCAGATTAGTGGCTGGCAGGGATGAGGAAGGGAGGCAGGGGTGAGTAGGAGGTGGTTATGGTTACAAAGGGGATTCTTATGTGGTGCAACTAGTCAGTATCTTAAGCTATGGCGCTATAATTTTAAATGTTAACACTGGAAGAAACTTGGTATACATAGTATCTTTCTCTTTTTAAATTAAAATTGCGTGGGAAGGTACAATTACCTCAATGAAAATTTTAATTGACAAACAAAGAGGGTTCTCTGGTGCCAAAAATGTTCTATCACTTTCATGAAAGACATGTCTCTGTGGATTGTGTATTGGTGGGAACTAATTGATTCCTCACTGTGCGTGGAACAGCTGCAAAGGTTTACCTTGACCTGATTATTACCAGACATAAGCATGACTGCTGACCATCCTCGCTCAGACTGTGGTGCAGCTGGCCTTCTGGGTGGCCCCAGAGGCAGCCAGCTGTTTTATTTTCTCTGTCAAATCACTGCAGATAGCTGACTGTACATTGGATTCTTACCTTTGGGGGCCAGCTTGCCCCCAGGTGCAGGTGTGTGCTGTTGCCTAGAAGGGAAAAACAGCTTCCCCACTGAGCAGAGAGGAGGGCACCACTGGGCATGCTCAGGGCAGAGGTACCCTCCTCACACCTGGAGAACTGTGGGGCCATCCCTTACTCCAGCTTCGGAGCCAGGATGCCTAGGTTTGAATCTTCCCTCTGCTATTTACCAGTTTGTGTGGCCTTGGGCATGCCATTTAAATCCTCTGTGCCTCATTTCCTCATCTGCAAAATGAGAATCATAACAGCAACTACCTTACCAGACGTGGAGAGAATTGACCGAATTAATAACTAAGGACATCTTGGTTAATAATGGACCGCATGTACGACAGTGGTCCCATAAGATTATATTGGAGCCACCTTGTATACATGCATCATTTTTATACTGTACAAGAGTCTCTGGGTTACAGTCAACCCGACTTACAACATTCTGTACTTATGAATGGATTTATAATGAAATAATTAATGATTTGGGAGCTGGTTTCTTCTGTGCATATGAACAAACCTGCATGGCATGGATAGTTCATTGGTACAACATCTTCATGCTAGTGGCCAGACTCACAGACACTGATGCTGCTGACAGAAACATGAGAGCACAAAGAAGCAGAAGACCCAGAGCCAAGAAAGTTTATGGCAAAAGAATTAGCTGAAGCCCTTTGACTCATTGAGCCAGGATTTTCTAAGGTGGAGGAGCACAATACTGATGTCGAGCAGTGTACAAAGGTTTGTCGGGCAGTCAGTGAGACCATTGGCTGCTACAGAGCTGTCTATGATTTTTAAAAAAAAGAAAGAAAGAAAAAGAGAAAGTGAGAAAGAGGGAGGGAGGAAAGGATGGAGGGAGGAAGGGAGGGAGGGAGGAAGGAAGGAAGGAAGGGAGGGAGGGAGGGAGGAGACCATGTAAACAACCCTCGATACCCTTCTCAAGAAAGCAACTTCAGTGGCAAGCTCCTCACCTCCAGCAGCAAAATCAAATCCTGACTTCTCAGCACCCATCCCATCATCTCCAGCACCTTCTCCATCATTATCTGTAATTTGGGGACGGCCTGTATTTTTCTAACTATTTTTGTTTTAAAGAAAATTCTAGCTAAGTTGCCTAAGCTGGCCTCAAACTCCTCGCCACACT
>NW_003852439.1:12309832-12310597 GCF_000181295.1 Otolemur garnettii | reverse complement strand
CAGTAGGCTGCACCATCTAGGTTTGGGTGACTACACTTTGTGATGCTTGACAACAACAAAATCACTTGCTGATGCATTTTGCAAAATGTATCCCCATCTTAAGTGACACACACTGCTCAGTCCTGTGAGGACCAACACGACCATAGAGGACTGTGCCATTACTATTATCTTGTAAGGTTGAGGTGATGGTTGGACAAGTAATCCACGTCGATGGAAACTTTCATGCCATCACACAGAAAATGCTCATGACCTGACAGTTCACTCTAATCTCTGTGGCTGGATAATGATTTGAGAGATTAATTGATGCATTCCCCTTCTCTCTCTTTCTCTCTTTCTTTTTTCTTTTTTTGCAGTTTTTGGCCAGGGCTGGGTTTGAACCCGCCACCTCCGGCATATGGGACCAGTGCCCTACCCTTTAGAGCCACAGGCGCTGCCCTCCCCTTCTCTCTATTATTGCCCTTCTTTGTTTCCTGTGTTCTAGCAGCGCCTTGCTACAGAGAAGTGAAAGTCACTGCAAAGACTTCCTTACCTGTTTTTTGTCTCTAAAAGCGTAAGTTTCAGTATGGAGACAGGAGAAGTGTACAAGGGCAGCAGGGGAGAAATTTGGGCTTCTGTTCTCCTCCCCAGGAGAAACAGATGTCCCTGGCTTGGTGGCAAACTTGGGGGAGGAGAAAGATGGGAGGTGGGAACGTCTGAGGACCCTGGCGCAGCCAGATCCAACACCCCCAAAGCCTGGCCCTCTTAGGAACCACTGTTCAGCACACA
>NW_003852439.1:12308353-12309338 GCF_000181295.1 Otolemur garnettii | reverse complement strand
CTTTCTGGGTCAGTGACATACCTACAGCCCTGACTTTTGCCTGACAGAAGCAAACCATGCAACTCAAATGTGAATGACCCCCTAATAATCTGAAATTAAAAATAAATGAAATCACATATGTTATCCGAAACAACAACCACAACAAAGAACAAAGCTGTCTCCTGTGCACTTGGGCATGGGGACCTATCCCTGTGCCAAAGCTGCTGGCATTTCACAAGCTGGGCCATAAGCCTCACCTCTCCTACCCCACCAGCCTCCTGTCTCCACCCAGAGGGTCTGTGAGTGAGGGCCAAAGCCCCGGCCTTTACCTCCTCTTCTTCACACACTCCTCGGGAGACCAAAAAAGCACAGTTTGGTGACAAAACTAGATTTTCCCTGGGAGAAGCTCCATCTAAGTGGCTGTGCAGGAGCTGTCAGGGAATATTTCTTCTCCCCACCCACTAAGCTTTTAAAATGACTGAAGTGCCACCCTCTCTAATTACCCAATTCAGTGGCGCACACAATGGATCTGCCACTATCTGAGGATTTCTGACATCCCTAATTCCCTGGGGGCTCTTGGCTCTGACAGAAGGCATCTGGGGTGATGGGGAGGGTGGGGATGTGGAACTGGGGAAGGTAGGCAGTTAATTGGAGAGGCAGGGCTGCAGGTGAGTGTGGAGGTCACACTCCCTCTTCAGTCAGTGCCACAGACATCAGAGTCGGAATGACCTTACAGGTGATCTGTATGACCCTTGCACCTGATACAGGAGGAAAATTAGGCAAAGAGGGAGTGGAAACTGGACGTCAGCCCATCCAGGAACACAATCCAGGTATTCGTTTATTAATCCATTAATTCATTCACTGCTCACCAAAAGCATCCATTGCTGGACACTTACAACTGGGATATAATAGTGAACCCAGCCAAATCCCCATGTGCCTGGTACTTTCATTCTAGCAGAGGGAAACAGGACACACACTGATATTTCTTTCTTTCTTTTTTCTTTTC
>NW_003852439.1:12288175-12307992 GCF_000181295.1 Otolemur garnettii | reverse complement strand
CTTGAGCCACAGGCACCGAGCCAACACACTGATATTTCAAGTAGCAAATTCTATAAGGAAAAACATGACCGAGCAAGGAGAGAGAGCTGAAGAGAGGTGTGGGGAACGGCTTCGGTGGGGAGATGCCATCTGAGCAGAAGCCCGCTGGAGAAAATGCAGAAACCGGGCGAATGGGAGTCTTGAGAATGAGGGGGCTTTTTGTTTTTCTTAAATCATATGCAAAGGCCCCAAAGCAGGGACATGCTTGGACTGTTCCAAAACCAGCTTGTCTGGATCTGAGTGTGATGGATGGTGGGAGGAGAATGAGAGGAGTCAGACGGAGAATGGGCCCAGAACTGAGCAAGCTTGCCGGCCCCTAGCTTTTCTGCCCCGCAAGGTAGAAACTGAGCGTGCAGTTGAGGTGTGAGAGGACCTGGTGCTTTGACAGACTCCTCAGTCTGTGCTCAGACTCCCCAGGTTACAAAGACAGCCCTTGGGATTAGGACTTATTGTCCTCAGCTGTTGACCTTAGTTAACAGCTCTCCAGGCGTACACCCCAAAGGTCAGCCCTGTCCCTCCCCAGTCCCTGTGTTCCATATGGGATTGAACCTTCATATCATTGCTGCTAAGGTGAAACGCCTCTGCTGTTATTTAATCATGTTTCCTTAAACCATTTTATTTCTTTCCCTGAAATGCTGAGTCTAAAAAGGGCGGACTCTGCATCAGTAGTTCCCAAATTGATATCAAAGGGGCAAGAGCCTCCGGGCCTGCCATTAATGTGCATGTGGCCTGGGGTGGGGTCTGACTGGCTTTTCCAGTGAGCTCCCAGGGATGCTGCCAGCTTAGAGATCAGCACTGTGACTTTTTGAAACTCAACCTCACCTCCAGAAATGGAAACCCTACTTGTGGAACATAGAAGGTATTTATAAAAAGCAGACGGGGAAAACAAAGACATGTTAAATTGCAGGGAGAGGCTGCTCCCTGCCAAAGCGGGAGACTGAGGGCCGCACCCTCTGAGAGGTGCTAAAAGGGGATGTTAGAAGGATTTACAAGGCACTAAGCACCCAGGCATCCACAGAATCCTACCTGCCACGGGGCTTGAGGCCGTCACAAGAACTGAGAGGAATGAACGTTTCTTGTGACATTGTTTAATGTTCATGCCAAGTCTGTGTTTCATATAAAATTATCACAAACACCTTCTAGAATCAGCTCGCAGGCCGAGAGTAGGGGCTTCATACCTATAATCCTAGCATTCCAGTAGGCCCAGGCAGGTGGATCCTTTGAGCTCAGGAGTTCAAGACCAGCCTGAGCAAGAGCGAGATCACCTCTCTACTAAAAAATATCAAAACTAGCCAGGCATGGTGGTGGGCACTGTTGTTTCAGCTACTTGGGAGGCTGAGGCAGGAGGATCTCTTGAGCCCAAGAATTCAAGACCAGCCTGAGCAAGAGCAAGATACCGTCTCTACTAAAAAATAGGAAAACTAGCCAGGCATGGTGGCAGGCACTATAGTTCCAACTACTTGGGAGGCTGAGGCAGGAGTTTAAGATTGCTGTGAGCTATGATGGTACCATGGCACTCTACTAAGGGTGACAGAGTGAGACTCTGTCTTAAAAATAAATAACATAACATAACATAACATAACATAACATAACATCACCTTGCAGACCACTCATACTCTAGGAAATACTGATCAAGTCCAATTCTCCCTCCTTAGGTTCTGAGAATGCAAAGGATTTGTGCTCATTGCCCCATAGGGAGCTGATAAAAACTGTGAACAGCTCTGGTCTACCGCCTGTCACCACCAGGACCATAGTGAGAATCTGGTCTCCTGCAGGATCTACAGACACCCTCAGGCTCCCTACCTGCTTTGTGCTCTCATTGTCTTCATCCAATTTCCCTGGTACCAGTTCCACCTGCCTGGGAGGTCATTACCATCTGCACGGTTCTGTAGCTTCCTGCTCTCTCCCAAGCTGTGGCCTGGTCACAAGATCTTGCTGGAGGGAAGAAGTCGATTTGGAGATGGCAATCACTTAGCCAGGGGGAGATGCAAACAGTACTAGGAGATGTTAAAACATTATAACATTTGACCTTTATGTCCCAAGCTAAACAAACAGAATTGTTTATGATGGCTGAGATTGCAGTTTCCTGCTTTCCAGAGAAGAATGGCTGGTAGTTGAAAGAAGCCCAATGAGAGAGAGAGAGAAAGAGAGAGAGAGAGAGAGAGAGAGAGAGAGAGAGAGAAGAGTGTGGAGCTGATTGGGACACATTTCAGGGGCCCGTTGATCCAATTCCCCAACACGATAACCCCAATATGCCAGAATCTGTGCTCTGGTGGTCAGGCCAGGTTCAAATCCCAAGTCCACCAGTTCCACCAGTGTGTGTAACCATGGGGGAGTAACTTAACCTCCCCCTTCACCTTAATTTCCTCCTGGGGAAACTTAACCAAAAGAATAGGAGGATTAAATGGGGGGGGGGTAATATGTATAAAGCACCTTAACATAGTAAACATTCAGTGAATTAGCTATGGTGGTGTTTAGCTCCTCAAAAGACTCTAATCAGACATTAAATTAACGCTTCCTTCCTGGAGGTTAAAACAGACGGAATTAACAAAATAACAAATTTTAACTGTTGCCAGTGACTGTTAAGAGGGCTGTGTTAAAATCTGAGTGTGTCATTGACTCTGGAAAAGATCCATTTACATCACAGCAATGTCTCATGTTGTCCAGGCCAGGAGAAAACCCTCCAATCCAGAAATGTGCTGGTGTTTCTATAAGAACTGAGCAGGGACATCCTGGAGCCCACCTCAGACAGGTAAAGGAGTTTTAATTAGAAGCTCTCAGTGTTAATCTTACCTGTCCCAAGAGAAGATTGTTGTCCCTATTAAAGTATATTTCCATTTGCAGTAAAACCATCTCCCCATGCTTCTTTAAAAATAGGGGAGAGGGTGGGAGGGAGCCTTAGTAACTCTCTTAGTGCTCTAACTTGTCAACTTAGTAACAAAGAATAGAGTATGTTTATAGTAACTTTGAAGCAGGGATGCTGGCCACCACCACCTCAGCAGCGAGGTCGAGGTTATCACCCTGAGAAATAGAATGGAGTGGGCCGGGTGGGCGCCCTCCCCGGCACCATATGACAAGAAGGGCCCTGGTAGTCTTTCTGAAGCCTCAACCCCCCAGCTAGTCATCAGAAGCACATCCCTCCAGATCGAGGGATGCTGTACAGGACGCCTGACTGGTCCTCTTCATAACTGTCCAAGTCATTTGATAAAGAGAAACACGGACACTTTGTCACAGACCAGAGGAGACCAGGAAGATTTGACAACTAAATGCAACATGATATCCTGACTTAGATTCTGGAATAGAAACAGGTCCTAAATGAGAAAGAAAAAAGTCTGTGAAATCCAAATAAAGTATGACGTTAATAGTAACACACCAGTGTCGGTCTCCTAGTTATGACAAATGCACCTGGCCGTGTTCAGAATGGGGAAACCGGAGTGAAGGGACTACAGGAACTCTCTGTGCTAACTTGGAGACTTTTCTGCAAACCCAAATTATTCCCCAATACAAAGCTGACTTTCAAAGATTGAGAGGTTGGGTGCTCTCCATCAGGCCCGATTATATGAGAGGGGAAGGAAGTACCCCAATGAGGGCAGAGTTGAAGTCATTACAGCAGGGTCTGAAAATCATGGAATGTGAACTTCCACAGAAAATTAAGGAGTATCTAAAAACCTATCCAAGCCTGTGATGTAGTAAAGTTCTACTCAATGCCTATTTTAAAAGAACCAAAAATATTAGGGCTGACCTAGAGCAGGGGGTCACCCTGTCAGTGGTGGCCCCTAGGACAGATGAGGATGGGGGGGTAGTTGCCTGCACCATGTCCACCTCTCTTGGCTGGAGGTCCAGCCTGACCTCCTGTATGTTTGTTTGTGTGGCCCCTTCTAACTTTCCTTGCAGTTCAGAAGGGAGAGCTGAGTCGATTTCCCAGACTCTACTTGGTTTTCTCTTCTCCGTTGGTGTTCTCCCTTCTCATAATAAGCAGCAGCTTTGTACTTGTTCCCAGAAGCTGGAGGCTGTTTCCAGGGCCAAAGGTGAGCTTACAGTCACCTGGTCGCCATGGAAACCGAAGCACTGTCATGCTCTCTCCAGAGTGAGTTGGCAGGGCCGAGGAGTACGTGTCTCTCCATTTCAAACTAATCTCCCCCCACACACATACATTTCCTTGGAGGAGTGGTATTGCCAGGGATAACAGTGACGTGGTGGTTCCCACGTTGACCACAGAGGGCAAGGAAAAAGGGTCTCTCTAGAGGCCTCTGCGTGGCAGGCTGGCCTGTGAAAACCCAAGGACACCTCCAGTATTCTCCTAAGAGGCAAACCTCCTCCAGCATCATGGGGCTTGCAGAAGGGCCGTGGGGGGCCAGCATTGACTATTTTCCAAAGTCACTGGAGTTTTCAGAAGGTGCAATAACCTTTGTGCCACCTTTACCACATAGCTGCAGAGAAGCGTGTTCTAGTGCAATGGTTTCCAGACTTCGGCTTACAAGAAAGTCACTTGGAAGACTTGTCACCATGCAGATTCCAGGGCTCTGAAACCAGAGATTCTGACGCTCTGGGTCTGTGTCCCTCCCGGCTCCTCCCCAGGTGATCTTGGTACAGGGGGATCACAACAGATCACACTGAGAAGTTCAGGAGTAGAACGAAGAAGAAAAAATCTGAACTTTCTGAGTTCTAGCCTCACCACTGCATCTAATTTGGTGTAGTATCTTGATCGAGACCTCAAGGATCTTCTCATTATTTTTTATTGAGACAGAGTCTCACTTTGTCATCCTTGGTAGAGTGCCCTGGTGTCATAGCTCACAGCAACCTCAAAGTGTTGGGCTCAAGTGATTCTCTTGCCTCAGCCTCCCAAGTAGCTGGGACAATGCTCACCACAACACCCACCCAGCAATTTTTTTTTTTGTTTGCTTTGGTTTAGCAGAGTAAGGTAGGGTTTGAACCCACCAGCCCCAGAGCATGTGGCCAACACCCTAACCACTGAGGTATGGGCGCCCAGCCTACCTCAAGGATCTTAACAAGGGAATTAGACTTCCCTGGGAATTTCTTAATGATATTTCAAGGAACATCACTCACTCTGCCCTGCCACCCTAGTGGGGAATAAAAAAGGATTCTGAAGCCAAATAGTTTGGGAATCAATGTTCCATCTTCTCTAGGATAAACATGAGTTATTTTAGCATCTTAGAAACTGAGTTCTGCAGGAAGAGAACCCACATGGGATTTCCGACCAAGCTTTTTCTCCCTTATGTGCCCACAGAACTCTGAACTCTGGGGTTTCATTTTCTTGTCTAGTTGGTTTTGCTTTTCTCTTAGAGGCTACCTGTTACTTAAAATCTCCTAATTTGGTAAATGGTGGGATAGAAGATAATAATCGTAATGGCAGTGTTCTAAGTCAGTCAGACCGGGAGGACACTCAGGCATGGAGGACAGGAGTCATGTGCTTTATTCAGCTCACGTGTGGGTGGTGGGCTCGGATACACAGGAGGGCCTCGTTGCTGGTGGCCGGGGAGCCAAGTTACACACAGCGGTCTGTGATTCGCAATCTGCAGGCCACACAAAGGAAAGGTCGTATGCACCTTCATCCTCAGTGGAATAAAAGTAGCACACGCCAAGCTGCAGCTCCTAAGCGTGATTTCCCTGAAAACAGTTGTGGCAGTCCAGGAGCATGAGGCGCCATTCCGTGGGAAGGAATCTAGACAACTTCATCTTGCCCCACACCCGAGGCCATAGGAGAGAAAGGCCAAACACTTTTTCCTGCCCCTACAATAATAAATATTAATTATCTTGACTGAGTTGTCACTATGCATGAAGCCCTTGCTGTTCATAATCTCACTGGATCCTGCAACTGCCCCGCCCACCATAGAATGACCTGGACCCAAGCATTCTGACATGTACCTTGCAGAGGTAACTTGTAACTTGTAACTTGCAACATGTAACTTGCAGAGCCTAGACCCAGGCACTCTGACATGTATCTTCACTTAAGCTAGAAGGGCCTCAGACCCTGCGCTCTGACATGTATCTTCACTTAAGCTAGAAGGGCCTCAGACCCAGGCAAGGGCAGAGACTATATATAACACGGGGGCCAGAACTGATCACAGAAAATGCAACTTCCTGGACTTCTGGAAAGACCAACAGACTGATTCAGGAGGAGCCAACTCACCAGAGCACATGCAAACAGATTGTCAAGGGGGAAAATCTGGACCCTGACGTTTCATGTGCCAAGCAAAACTGCACTCAATTCTGCAACAAAGCCCGGCTTCTGGAGTTATCAGCACACTGGGTTTTTCTGTCTCTATCACTTTAGCTGCTGAGTAATGTAGCAGCCAGGCTCCCAGCCCTGTGATGTATGGCATTAATGCATTATCAGAACCAGCTGTTGCTCTAATGACATGAAGGAAGGCTAAGGAGTCCGGGTGATGTATTGCCCCAACCCACTGCAGTAGCGGAACAAAGCAGATTCTGTGCAGGATAGTGATGCAGTCGCAAAGTCGAGATCGATTCATCAGGGCCCTACCAAGCCAGCTCTGGGAAAGAGGAGTCAGCTAGGCTGTTGGAATTTATCGGCATAATTATGTGCCATGATTTATTAACTACTAACCAACAGAGGGATCAAAGGCACTTTTGTTGTTGCTGTTTTGACTTAACTTATTAAAAAAAGAAGGAAAGATGACTTTTTGGGGGGGTAGTTTTGGTTCTTTGCTTGTAAATAGTTCCGTTCCTCTACATAAATTACTTATGATTAATGAAATGCTCGAACTAAAGATAAGATGTGAGCTGAGGACACATCACTTTGAAATGGGTGTGTTTCTCTCTATGAAGGGAAATAGACTTTATCAAGTCGCTCATGAGACTCTACCTCTTTGTGCCTTCCCACTACACTGACACCCCAGATATGGCTGAAAGCTAAACAGAACTGGGTTTGGTGTTACCTGCTGCACATCGGATGTAAGAGAATAGCCACAGAGGAAAAAAATGATTAAGAATTTTTTCCCTCTGGATTGGTCCCTTCATAGCCATTATTTCATTTCCTCTGCATTATAACTCTTTGATGCAGATACTACCCTGGTCCCTCCTTTACAAGTGAGGAAATTAGCTTTTAAGGTTGTTAAACTGATGTAACTGAGGTTTTACAGTCAGCAGGTGAACTGACAATTAAAATACAAGTCTGCTTGACCCCAGAGCTCATTCAGGAAGCATTACGTTCTGAGCCCTACTAAGTGCAAGGCATAGGAAATTCCGTCGTGATTCAGGCTGGCTAGGCTCCGTGTGCATGGAACATAATTCTAGTGAAAGGACCATCTTCTCTCCAAAAGAACAAAGAGCCACACGCACGAAGCTGCAAACCACACACGCTGCAGTGAGTTTGAAGGAAACAATGTCTTAGAAAATAGTTGATGAGCAGTGGTCAGAGAATAGAGTTCAGTCGTGATGCAGATCTTATTTGTCTTAATCATCAAAGACATGCAGTTTTATTTATTTATTTTTAAGTGACAGGAAGAGAGATTGATAAGAATGATAAGCAAAGAAGAGGAGGAACCAAACCTCTGGCAGCGGGGGCTGGGGGGACCCAAATGGGAAGCCCTCCAAGATGGGAGGTTTCAATCAACAGGCAGAGCTTAGAATCCATTCATGTTTCCCAACGTTCCGCTTCTTTCATGTCCATGCCCATTATTTATAAGAATGAGTCAAGTTCTCTCCACCACTCCTAAATATAGGCGGTTACATCTGTCAATATCATAAAGCAGAAAACAATATTTTTAGCCCTGTCTCTTCATAGGAGACAGTCACCTGACTCTGTACCCTGCTCCCACATACCCTGGATGCCTCTCAGGCCAGCTGAAATGTTTGAGACCCTGCCAGGCAGGCATGTTTCATCCATTTTCACACTTTCCGTATATATATATAGGACCCAACGGGAAGGGTGACTCATACAGAGCCTTGTTTTTGTCTGTGCAAAGAGCTGGGGAAATCATAGTTTGCACAAACTCCTTCAAGCATTGAAAGCTGGTCTTGAAGACAAGATTAACCTCGTCTTCTACTGGGGAACACAAAGAGCCAAGGGTGAATGGTGCCCAGGAAGGTGACAAACGCCCTCCAGAGTGGAGAGGCTGAGAACAAAATGCAGCTTCCGTGGGAGGTCACCAAAGCACTAGTTCAAGGTAGGCAAGTGTTGAAACAGTGGAGGGTCACACAGTGAGCAGGGCACTTTCCTGGTCAGCTACCACCTGTGCCTTGCCTGATTCTCTGGATATTTTTTCTTATCCAGCTTTCCTGTGGTAGAGTTCCTCTTGCTTAGTTAGCTAAGGGGATTAGCCATAAAGTCCAATGTGCTTTCTCTTCCCCCCAAAGTATTCTCATTTTAAGAGGGAATGGATGGTGGTTGGAATGAATGGTGGATTCTCGGGCACTGGAAAGATAATGAGAGGCAGATTTCAAAGCAGAGAAACCTGTCCACCACAGGTTCAGATCACACACTATCGATGATGGTCAGCTATGTTGTCTACTTGTAATGCTGTTTCTGGAATAATTTGTTTCCCGCTTATAACCCATGGAAATAACATTTATTCTAGGAGTCCACTTAGCAACTGTACTACTCAGAATTCTGCAGAGGATCGGAAGAGATAGGAGCTATATATTTATTATAAGGAATTGGCTTATAGTCATGGAGGCTGACAAGTTCCAGGAGCTGCAGGATGAGTTAGCAATCCAGAGACCGAGGAGGATTGATGGTGCAGTTCTAATCTGAAGGCAGGTAGGCTTGAGACCAAGGAAGAAGCAATGATTCAGTTTGAGTCTGAAGACAGAAAAAGCCAGTATCCCAGCTTGCAACAGGTCAGGTGGACGGATTCTCTCCTATTCAGGGGAAGTCCAGGCTTTTGGTTTTATGCAGGCCTTCACCAGATTGGAGGACATCCCTCCACATTACAGAGGGTGATCTGCATTATTCTATCCATATAGATGTTAATTTCATCCAAAAACACTCTAATGGGAACAGACCATATAACATTTGATCAAACACCTGGGCACCCAATGGCCCAATCAAGGTGACACATAAATTAACTATCACAGCACTATGACAATAACAAAAGTAACAAACCCAAAATGGTGTAGAATGGCCCTTTGTATACATTCTGTTCTGACTGTGACCTACAGTAGGGAACATTATCTTCATTTTACTGACTCAAAGAGTTTGACTAAGTGATTTATCCAAAGTCATGAGAGGTAGAGCATTGCCATTGGTCTAACTTGTGATGCTGTTTCTAATTCTTTGCTTTCCTTAAAACATAATGATTTCATAGCATAATAAACTTAACACCCCAGAATGATAGATAATTGGCCCTTGGAGGAAAAAGTCAAATTGACTCTTTTTTTTTTTAATCCTTGCCATATCCTGAGATCTAAGTTCTCCAGACCCAGCACATCATCTCCACCCATACATATCCCCTGTATGAACTCTATACTTCCAGATGTGCTATCATTTCCTGTGAGATGATGAGGCCTTCTGTGGGGGCCTGACCTGTCCTGGCTCACAGTTAGCTCAGAGATGTGTCCTGAGGCTTTTTGCCCTGGCCACTTGGATATAAACTCCCTGAGGAAAAATCTTTGGTGAGTTTGGTTCACTGTTCTATCCCCAGAGGCAGTACAGTGCCTGGCCCATAGTAGGCCCTCAATAAATGTGTTGACTGATGGACGTCTGCACAAGGGAGCTGAGAAGATAACTCCCTAGAGGGGGAAGGTGCATGGCCATGCCAGCTCACACAGGAGACCTCCCTTGACACAGACACATAGAAAGTTAGGACAGAAAGGTCTCCTTATGGGATGAGGTGGTCCAGGAAGAAGTATCTAGGTATAAAATAGCTCAAACACACACTTGATAATGGTATTGCACTTGCATATTATGGTCCAACCAATCCTAGCATGAAAAATGAATGCCTGCCAATCTGAAAACGGACTCAAGGCATATGAAAACATGGCTAAACAGTCACGGAAGTCATGCAAGATTTTGCTAGGACTATTGCTTATTGCCTTTTTAGTCAACCGTAAAAAGCATAAAAATAGGCTGGGCACTCTGGGAGGCTGAGGTGGGTGGATTGCTTGAGCTCAAGAGTTTGAGACCAGCCTGAGCAAGAGTGAGACCTCCATCTCTACTAAAAACAGAAAAAAACAGCCAGGGGCATTGTGGCAGGCACCTGTAGTCCCAGCTACTTGGGAGGCTGGGGCAGGAGGACTGCTTGAGCCCAGGAGTTTGAGGTTGCTGTGAGCCATGACACCATGGCACTTTACCCAAGGTGACAGAGTAAGACTCCATCTCAAAAATAATAATAATAATAATTAATTAATTAAGAAAATCAAAAACATGAAATTAAAAAAAAAAAAAAAGAAAGAGCTCCACATATGTGATCCAGGTCCAAATTCTGCATTCTCTCTCATTACAATTGGCAGGTACTACTTTGACATGGCTGTTCCAAAGTCTGTCTTCTTTACAAAGTATAAAATCACTCAGGGGCAGTGTTTCTATTTTATTTCTTCTTGAGCAGCTCATGGGTCAAGGTTGGAATTGTCGTTGGCAAGCTGAAGTTTCTTGAGGTTAAAACCTGGAGAGTGTTCTGTATGTGTGGCAGAAATGAACCATTATAGTCCGGAGAGAAGCTTGCCTTGGTTTTAATTCCGGATAAGTAACCGTGAGTAAGCTACTCCCCCTCAGGGGTTTCAGGTCCCCATCAGAAACATGTGCTTAATGTCATTTAGAATTCTGGAAATATTGTGGCTGCAGAGCTTCTGATTCTTCTAAAATCCTCACAAAAGAAATAGAGCGACCCACGCACAAAATTGGAAGATAGATAACGTTGTAGCTTATGATGTATCTCTGTAAATGTCAAGAAACAAGGGGGTGAGGACTGGTCATCAGCTCCCCAACACTGTATGCTGCCAGCCTCTGGGTGGAAGGTGGCCGAAAGAAACAGGTCATGTAGCAGACTTCACAACAGGAGAACCCCAATATAGCCAGCAGGCAGGCACATTTCTTACTAAAAGAAACCAGGGCTTCTTGGAGACATTATAGATTCCAATACCGGGTTAAGAAATGTATAAAATGAGCCCAGAACATTTTGTCATACCAGATAGCAAGGAACCTATCAAAAACTAGTAGGGTCATATCAAAAAGGAATCAAGGGACACGATTTCATTATACAATGTATATATTTTATAAATAAATATTCATAGGGTGAACTATGCTCATTTTTATGAATTGTTAGATCCAAAAAGCTTGCAGACTTCTGGTCTAGTGCAAGGGCCAGCAAACTTTTTTTGTAAAAGGTCAAATAGTAAATATTTTTGGCTTTGCCGGCCAGATGGCCTCTGTTGCAACCAACTACTGAACTCCGCTGTTGTTAGCAGAAAAGCATCCATTGACAATCTACGAATGAGCGGTCATGGCTGCCTTCCCATCAAACTTAATTTATAAAAACAGGTGGCACCTGGATTTAAACCAGGGCCACCGTTTATTGACCCCTAATTTAGAATGAGAGATAATTAACCAAGTCATTTCAATTAGTCGTAAGCTGGAGAAAATAAATCTTTAGTGATTTGTTCAGAACAAAAGCTGTTTTAGGATAGGAGATGGTAGTGGTTGGTGGAGGCGTGAATGAGGATTCCAGAGGGCTGGTAATGTTTTGTTTCCTGAGTATATTCAGTGTGCATAAACTCACTGAGCTAGACATGTACAATTTGTGCTCTTTTCTTGATGTATGTTAATTTTTAATAAAATATAGTGAATCCAAATAGTTAGAAATGCTAAAGAAAGCACGACAGAATAAGGAGTAACTACTACATGAAGAGCAAAGTGTCGGGGTAGTGGACCCCTAGGCTGCAACATTTCACAGCCATGTGGACCACACTTGGGTCTTCTGGAGAGGTCTCTCAGGGACGAGCTGATTTATAGAGATGTGAGCTGGGGAAGGAGAGGAAGGTAGATGAAAATCAGCAAGGTAACACACTCAGCTCTCCAAAGAAAGAACAAGGAGAGTCCGGCCTCCACACCCACCCCACTCAGAGTGGCCACCCTACCCAGGAAGGCAGAAAACATCCCCACTCAGAGGCAAAACTAGAGTCTGCCTAACTTAGAGCTGAGGCGTAGTCTAGGGACACAGTGGTTCTCACATCAATCACAATGCTGGCTTTTAATAGAAATCTCTTTTGAAGCATTGTGGCAGAAACATGTAGGACTTCTCACTTTCTTACCACTTAGTGGAATGATGTTTCTTGGTGCTGCTATAGGTGAAGGTGTGGCTGTGGGTTAGGTCTGGCCAAGGTGAAGCTACTTCCACACTGACTGGCTCCTCCCCTCCCCAGTTTTATTGAACTATAGTTGAAAGATAAAATTTGTATATATTTCTTTTTTTTTTTTTTGGTTGCAGCCATCATTGTTGTTTGGCGGGCCCGGGCTGGGGATTCGATCCCGCCACCTTAGGTGTATGTGGCTGGCGCCTTAGCCACTTGAGCTACAGGCACCGAGCCAAATTTGTATATATTTCAAATGCAGAACAGGAGGTTTTCATATACTATGCATTGTGCAATGACTGCCATAATCAGGCTAATTAACACATCAATCACCTCACATAGTTAGTTTTTTTTTTTTTGAGGTAAGAACCCTTGAGATCTACTTTCTTAGCAAATTTCATGTATACAGTACCTTATTAACTATAGTCACCATACTATGAGGTTGTACATCAGGTTTCCAGAAGTTATCATCTTATAATTGCAAGGTTGTACTCTGCAGGCAATAACTTGCCATTTTCCCACCCCATGTCCCAGCTCAAGGCACCCGTCATCCCACCGTGTGTCTATCGGCTTGATGTTCTAGGCTCTACATACATGTGAGATCCCCCATTTTCTGTGCCTGGCCAATTTCTGTGCCTGGCCTATTTCACTTTAGCATAATGTCCAGATTCACCCAGGTTGTCAAAAATGGAAGAATTCCCTTCTTTTTATAAGAGTGAACGATATTTTGCCGATTTATCCATTCACCCATCAATGAACACATAGGCTATTTCCATACCGTGGCTATTGTGAAGAGTGCCACAATGAACGTGGAAGTGCAGACATTCCTTATTTCCTTTGGATATATACCCAGAAGTGGGGTTTGAGAATCATACAGTAGTTTCAGTTATAATTTTTCGAGAGACCTCCATACTGGTTCCCATATGGCTGTATAAATCTATATTCCTACCAACAGTGCGTTAGGGTTTTCTTATCTTCACATCCTCACCAACACTTGTTGTTGTTTGACTTTTTGATAATCCTAACAGGTGTGGGGTAGTAGCTCATTATGGTCCTGTTTGGGGTTCCTTGAATAATTAGTGATGTTGAGCACATTTGCACGTCTTCTTTGGGGAAGAAAATGTCTCTGTGAGTCTTTTGTTCATTTTTAATTGTTTTTTCTTTGTGTTAAGTTCTATGATTTCCTTATATATTTTTGATATTAACCACTTATCAGATATGTGAGTTGCAAATATTTTCTCCCATTCCATAGGTAGTGTTTCCTTTTAGTTGATGGTTTCCTTTTCTGTGCAGAAGCATTCTCATTTGACATAGCGTTACTCATTTATTCTTGCTTTTGTTGCCTGTGTTTTTTTGGTGTCATGTCTAAAAATTCATTGCTAAGATCAACATCAAAGACCTTTACTTCTGTGATTTTTCTAGGACTTTTGTGGTTTCAAGTCTTACATTTATGTCCAGTTTGAGTGAATTTTTGTGTGTGGTATAGGGGCCAATTTCATTCTTCTGCCTGTGGAGATGGAGTCATCCCAACACTATTTATTGAAGAGATTATCTCTCCCCCACCCCCAATATGTTCTTGAAGGTCAGTTGACCATAGATGTGTAAATTTATTTCTGAGCCCTCCATTCTGTTGTATTGGTCTACGTATTTGTTTTTATGTTAGCATCAGACTGTTTTCATTACTATTGCTCTGTAACAAAATTTGTAATCCGGAAATGTGATGCCACCAGCTTCGTTCTTGTTCACAATTATTCTTTCTCAAGATTGCTCAAGATTCAAGGTCTTTCATGGTTCAGACTTTCGGATTTGTTCTGTTTCTTTGTATAATCTGTTTAAAGCTAGTGTATAACCCTCCAGAGCATTCATTTTCTCTCATCCAGTGACTTGGCAATGCTGAGAACGATAACTGCTCTGTTACCTCCAATCAGCCCCACCTCCCACCCACAACAGACATGTGACGTCAGCAAAAGCGAAATCCTGGCTGCATTAAGCTCTTTGGATTTGGGGGTGGTTTGACATAGCAGCATGACCAACCTCTACTGACTGATGCGGGTGCCTAAAATGTGCTTAGATAAACATGTAGATTCGATTCACAAGAGTCTTTTTAAAGTTGTACCGGATCTTATATACATACAAATACATTTTCAAATGTTAACTCGCATATTATGATTAGCAAGACATAATGCAATTGTAAATGAATAAAACTTCATCCTATCTTATTAACACTTTCTAAATTCAGGACTAGAATGGAGGCAATTATTTCCCAAGGATTAGAAGACCATATCGAGCTCGGATCCCTGGCTGGAGTCCCAAAGATAAGCTCTATCAAATAAAAAGGAGTATGTCTCACTCAAGACAACATCCTCCCATTATCATTATCAATAAAATCCCTCACTTCTCATGTCCTGATGTCTGGGCCACTGAGAAGGGAATGATACAATGCCTAGTCCAAATGTTGAGAAACAAGATATACATATCAATGCTACTTTCACTGTAATGACTCTTAACAATAACAGGCCCTTTTGATTCTCTGTTGGTGCTTACCAAATCACAATAAACAACACTTGTCTGGTGAATGAATAACTGAATAAGGCAGATTTAGAAAAGAGTATTAAAGAAAACAAGGGATTTAGACCCACTGGAGACCAGGAAGATCTGGTCAGAGCAAATGGCATGAATAGCAGAAAGAGGATATCTATGCCACACAAGAGGAAAGTGAGCAGGCATTATGGGCAGGAAATGGAATTTAATCTTACAGATAAAGAAGACCAATGAAAGGCTTTGGATCAGGGGTCTGGGATGACAAAGCATTATTCAAAGAAAACCGTCCTGATAGCAGTATAGGGTAAGAATTAGAACAGAAAGAGATTGGAGTCAGGCAGAAAAGTTAGGCAACTGTCACAGCAGCTCAGTCTTGATGAGGTATGGACCTCGCCAAGGATGGAAATGTAAAGAGTGGGTGTGACTTTGTTTAAGTCAATAATACATGAGCACCTCTATATTGTGGTACCTCTAGGAAGTTTTGTTAAGAGAAAGAGTGCATCCTTCTTTCCCCCTTTATTCATCTTACTACCTGGAACATAGATGTGATGGCTGGATCTTCAGAGGCTATTTTGCTCCAGGAGGATAGAAGCCATGCACAAGGAGTTTTGAAGCAGAGCTCTAAGCCCTCAGTATATTCTTGGAGCTCCCATGCTAACTGAGGACTGCCTGTTTCTAGATCTCTTTTACATCAGAGCAAGATAAACTTTTACCTTATTTAAGTTACTGTTATGTGGCGTTCCTCCTAGAAGCAATTGAAACTAATTCTACTTGACAGAGGAAGTTAGAGAGTAAGGGGAGAGCTTACAAGTCAAACAAATACAGTCCAACGTGGGATTTAAAGATTTCTGTCCCAGCACTTGAGTGTGGATTTTGGCCCTGCCATTGGGTAACTTCAGAAGCAAAAGCAAGTACTTTTAGTTTCCACAAGGGTTAAATGTGGAATAACAACAACAACAAAAAGATAGTACCTACCTAATGGGCTTTTGAGGTGATTAAATGCAATGACTAAGGCTCAGCATGCTCTTTGATATGAGTTTTATTAAGTGATGCTAAATAAAATAGAACATACTGTGCCCAAAAGGAAAAGGGTTCGATATTCTTGGGGAGAGGAGAGGATGGATACTGTTACCAGAAGGTTAGGGAAATCTTCTTGGGAAATACATTTCTCAAACTGTACTGCTTCCTTTCAGGACTCCCCTCAGCTGTGACAAGCAGGAAGCCCAGAGGAGGTGGCTTTTCTTTTCTTTGTTTTCTCTCTGCCCTGCTGTCTTCTCATCTTGGGAGGGGGCCTTTGACCACAATTGCAGGTTCCCAGCCTGTCTAATGGGCTCATGGCAATGCTTCGTCAACGGTCTATCTACACCATTGATCTTCACGTTCCAGGAAATGCCTTGGTGCTGTTGGGAAGAGGAGGCTCTTGGCTTCAGTTCTGCATAAAAGGGCCTGATTAAATCAAAGGGATGTTTGGCGTTTTCGCTGTGTCAGGGTTGATCAACACTGACAGGATGATAGAAGAGGTGGGGCTGTAGCTCTGTGAAGTTAAAAACTCTTTCAGGGAAACCAGGCCACTTCTCAACTCCCCAAACACTTCATGAGAAGCTAGAAGTTTCTGAGATATGACTGCTCTATGAAAGGCATGCATCTGATTAACACTCGAAAAGGCAAGGGAAAAAAAAAAAAAGGAGGTGGAGATGCACATAGTTTAATGGCAAGTAGAATGTATTTATAGCTACATTTGGGGAATATGTTTGAAGATCATGTTGTCACCGTTCCATATTTGCAGCTTTCATGTAATAATTTGGGGAAAAGTAAAAGAAAAATGGCATTTGGGAGAGGCATGGAGCTGAGGGTAATGTGAAGTCTACCAGAGTGGAGTCACCTCCTTCCACACAGCTCTCAGTGTGACTGTGGATAAATCACATCTCCTTTTAGCCCCAGGATGTTTATTGCAAAACGAGTGATAATAAGAACTAAGTAAACTAATATAGATAAAAGGGTTTCATAAGCCCTTAGTTCCTCTCATCCTAAACTTGATGGCCTTGTTGATGGCCTCATGGGACAGGAGAAGGACAGAGAGAGAAAGCCAGTGGTAATTTCTTTAGGATCTGCGTGGTGTCTGTCTGTTTTCCGATGAAATCTGCCACTCCTTACACATCCTTGAAGCTCAATTCAGGCTCCATCCTATTTTAGCTTTAGGTTCACTATGTGATTTTTGTTTTCATCATAAGATTCCATAAAGAAATTTAGTTTGGACTTTATACAAAAATGTCCTCTTTTCTTACCCTTTGTACCCCCCCCCCAAAGAAGAATATTCTTCTTGGAAAACATCTGGACAGGAATGGACACTGTGTAAACGGAATAAGGTATGTAGGATCTGCATTTGGTCAACTTAGAATTTTCATAATATTTGACCTTTGGGTCCTGCAAAATATCTCCAGAAAAATAATTGAAAGATTCAGGCTAATGAAGGAAACCAGGAATTGGGACATGGGCTGGGGACATCCACATTCTGCCAACAGGGCCAGCTTCTCAAAGAAATTGAAACTTAAGTTTGGTCAAACTTAAGTGAGAAGCCCAGAGAGATGCCGTCTGATGCTTAACCAGCATCACTGCTCCCTCCAATGGAGCTGGGACGTCATTCCCTGGCCTCCTCACACTTGAGTTAAAACAGTGTGTAGCATGAATGTGGACTTCCTGTAAGCCAGGCATTGTTGCAGGGTGTACCTGGTGTGGGAGGCTGAATAATGTCCTCCCTCCTGCCAAAGATGTCCACATCCTAATCCCCAGAACCCGTGAATATGTTACATTACATGGCAAAGGGGCCTTTGCAGATGTGATTAAGGATCCGGAGATGGGGAGATTATCCTAGATTATCAAGGTGAGTCCAGGGCTGTGATCACAAGGATCCTCCTACGAGGGAGATAGGAGGGTTAGAGTTAGAGATAAGCAGAGAACAGAAGCAGAGATTAGAGTGACGTGGCTATGAATCAGGGAACGTGGGTGGCTGCTAGATGCTAGAAAAGGCAAGGAACAGATTCTACCCTGAAGCTGCCAGTAGGAACCTTAATTTTAACCCTACAGGGCTAAACATAGACTTCTGACCTCCACATTCTCCATAAGAGAATAAACCTGTGCTCTTTCCAGCCGCCAGTTTGGTAGCACTTTGTTATAGCAGCTACTGGAAACTAATACACCTGTATCACCTCATTTAAACCCTCACCTACTCTCATCATCCCCCTGTCAAGATGAGGAAACGGAGGCATAAGGAGGTTACGTAACTTGACTAATACCTTGCACCTAGGGCCAGGATGGTCTGGTGCCAGAGTGCTCATAACCACTGGCTGATGGGGAAAAAGGGACTGTCGGTAGCAAGAAAGAAAGTGGACGGATAACCCCGTAAGATCTAGCTTCACCTTCTCAGCAAGGCAGTCACCTTCTAAAAACTGCCCCCCAAACTATTCCCAAACACTCTAAATTGGTGCCGTGATTATTCCCATACACAGATGAAGAAGTTGAAGCTCAGTAAATTCTTTTATCCGAAGTTACCATCACCACCAAGTCAGGATGGAAACCAGCTCACCGAGAGACTTCTGCTTTTACTCGTGAAGGATCAACTGCTGCAGAAATTGCCCTGCTGATGTGAAATCAGAAATAATTCCTCAACGTGTGGTCCTAGCAAATGAATCGCCTAGGAACTTGTTTAGGCAAATGTTTGGTCCAGTCGCGTGTTGGCAAATATTTAACAACTGGCTCTTCTGGGAAAAAAAATAAAATACAAATTTTGACTTGCAGTAATTTGCCAATTTCTATGTTAAATATGTCCACTATGTTGATTTTCAGCTTCCAAGTACTTACAACTAATTTTACAAAAATTCACTAGCTGGCAAGAGAGGGTTCCAAGAGATTTCCATCTGTATTCTACCCTAGATCTACCTCAATCAGAATCTCAGGAGCCCTGGTGATCCCTACACATTTGAATGGATGTAAGGAACTCACGTTTCCCTACATCTGGGTTCCCTAGACCCCTAAATTTAAACTCTAAATAGATAAGGAATAATTTTAAAATATAAGCACATCAATATTTGTGACACCTTTATGCTTAAAATTTACTCCTTGTTTATTTGAAATTCAAATTTAACTGGGCATGATGTATTCCTTTCTTTTTTTTTTTGTAGAGACAGACTCTCACTCTGTCAACCTCAGTAGAGTGATGGGATATCACAGCTCACAGCAACCTCCAGTTCTTGGGCTTAGGCGATTCTCTTGCCTCAGCCTCCCAAGTAGCTGGGACTACAGGCACCCACCACAATGCCTGGCTATTTTTTTTGTTGCAGTTTGGCTGGAACAGGGTTTGAACCACCACCTTCGGTATATGGGGCCGGCACCCTAACCACTGAGCTACAGGTGCCGCCCAGCACAGTGTATTTCTATTTGCTAGACTGGCAATCCTACATGTATCCTCACCAACATCTGGTACTATCAGATGTTTAAATGTTTCCAATGTGGACACTGGAGTTACCACCTTGCTGAATTAACTTGCGTTTCCTTTAACATTTCAAATGCAGTACAACCTTTGTAAGCTGACCTCCCACAGGACTGTAGCAAACTGGTCAATATCCAGAGGTGGTCAACATAAGGAACTAGGCCTACTGTACGGATAGGTACATGTAATTCATATCTGGTCTATGAAAATTCGATCTAAATAAGGAGGTGATCAACTATATAGTTTCTACTGTATATTGGTTTTTTTCTTCTATTAATTTACTTTGGCCATTTTTTTCTGTTAGGTCACTGCCTTTTTTAAATTGATTAACACTAATACCCTATTTTATGTTGTTGGAAATATCTATAAGCTTTCTTCATATCTTTTATCCAAAAGAAGGTTAAAATCTCAATGCAGTGAAGTTGATCAGTCTTTCAATGTAGGGAAATAACAACAGTGCCTGCCTGGAAAGGGTTGACTC
>NW_003852439.1:12279262-12287953 GCF_000181295.1 Otolemur garnettii | reverse complement strand
ACTCATTCAGAAACGGTGAAATCCTCCCCTAAATTGTCCAGTTACCCCGACCACCGTTCTACCCCTTTCACTGTGTTGTGAAAGTTTTGGCTGAGAGGTGGAGAGGCTGCAGGAAGGGAGTGAGGGAAACGTTCTGAATGTGGCCACTGCCATTTGGCCGAGATCTGGGTGGCAGAGATGAAATAATGGCTCGCGGTGTACACGATCAGAGGCCCGCAGAGGGTTAAGGGGTGATTACTGACTGTTCTGCTGATAGACGAGTCCTCATTACAGTTTTCAGAGCCGAAAAAGTCTGCTTAGCGCCACAAAACAATGCCCTTTCTGGCCTGGCCCTTTTGAAGGTCATAAACCACTTTAATTAAGAACAGTTTTAATAATGGAAGACTGGATGTGCCACACAAGGGCACCGTGAGCATTGCTGAAATTAGGATGAAAAATCTCCCCGTTTCGTACCTTTGCTGAGATCATTTTCTGCTGGGTTTAATGCTTCTCTCTCAGCAGCGTGAGCAGTGGGGGTGAAAGGCGAGCCCCGGTGCACCTGCTCACCCTGGTATTGCTTCCTGCCCTCACCTGGCCCGATGTGGACCCGAGGACACTCCATCTCTCCTGAGGTGGGAGCCTGTCACAAGCCCAGCAAGGTCCTTCCCTCCACGAGACCAGGGCTAGCCAGTGCATGTAGTAAATTATTTCTCAGACTGGCCATGTTCCATTAAAATAGAGGTAAATACACAGGGATGTGGCTCTCAACCTCAGCACTACTGATGTTTGGGCCAGGCCACTCTCTGTTGTGGGGGCCGTGTGTGTCCCAGGCACTGTAAGATGGTGCAGCACCCCTGGCCTCTATCTATTAGGTTCCAGGAGTACTTTGCCACCTGGACAAAGATGTCTCCAGACATTTCCAGAGGTCTCCTGGGTAGATGGTTGCCAGATGAGAAAAACAGAACTACAGTGTGCCCAGTTACATTTGAATTTCAGAGAAAAAAACAAACAAATAATTCTTACTGTAAGCATGCCCGTGCACTATTTGGAACATACTTATACGCAAAAATTGTTACAATCTGAGTTTCCAGTTTCCTGAGGCTTCCTGTATTTCACCTGCTGACCCTACCTGAGGTGCAAAATTACCCACCTCTCTCCGGTTGTGGAAAAGCACTGGCCCAGAGCACTCAGTTCTAACTAAACATTAGGATCACCTGATAAGCTTTTAAATCATCCCTACCCCCCACCCCCCAGCCAATTAACCTATCCCTGCCTCCCCCCAACCAATTATGCGGGTGGGGCCAGGTCATCAGTAATTTCTTGGTTATTTTCCCCAGGAGATTCTACCACGTGGCCAGGTTAAGAACTTCTGCACCAGTGTATTTCCAAAAATGTCCTGGTGATAATATTAATATCTGGAGTGCTTACATAAACAAAAACTAAAGCAAGCAAAAAAAAAAAAAAATTAAAGAAAGGATTCCTGGTCCCAGTGTAATTGTCAGGCCAGCATTCTTTCTCTGTGTTACACCTGGCTTTGTGGGACAATGCCTTGCTTATTAAAGGTGCAGGCTCAAGTATTTGCAGGAGACGCATCACATCGCTTTGGGGACCATATCCCCAAAATGGTGTCCGTGTGTGATGCACTGTGACACACAGAGAGGCAGAGATTGAGACTGTGAGACAGAAAACATCAAAAGAAGAAATCACGGAAACACCTGTGGTGTGCAATGTACCTACTGGGTGCTAGGAAAGTGAATAAAATAGCATGGCCCCTGCCCCGGCGACAGAGCCTACTGGTGTGGATAGGTCTCCTGGGGTCGCCACCAAGAGCATCACACACCAGGTGGCTTGAAACAGCAGGCATTTATTCCCTCCCTGGGAGTCTGAAGTCAAGGTGCTGCCAGGGCTGGTCCATGCAGGGGTGGGAGCCTGCAGCCTTCTCGGTCCTAAAACGTAGCCTTTTTCCTGAAATCCAAACTTTATAGAACAAATCCTTTTATTAAAATGGGTGCAGCAGAGAAAGATGAAGCTTTTCTTGCCTCCTTTGGAGCTTAAAAAAAGAACAATCTTGAGACCACGAGGCAGCAGGCTCCCCACCCCTGCTCAACTTTCAGCTGCATCACTCCAGTCTCTGCCCCTGCCATCATGTGGCCTTCCCTGAGTGTCTCCAAATGTCCCTCTTTTTATAAGACATCAGTCATCAGATGGGGGCTCCCCCCAATCCAGGATAAACTCATTTTAACTGATTACATTTGTAAACACCTTACTTGCAAATACAGTCACATTCTAAGGTCGCAGGGGGGCATGCCTGTCAGTAGGGGATGCTATTCAACCCAATCTATGGAGGGTCAGAGAAAGAATTGTCCCTCTGCTGGGCCAGAGCTATGGGCATGTGTCGCCTATTAGATCCCTGGGCTCTGCTCTCTTTGGACCCACAGAAGTCATTGGGTTGAGCAGGGCTGGCTAGCCTTGATACACACCAAAACCTTCCACAGGGCAAACACCTAGCCAGCCCCACCTGATAGGCTCAATTTGTTATGAGGGATGTGATCTTCCTTCTATACACGGAAAACAGAGGCTGCCTCCTGTCCTGCCAGCCCATTATGGGTAGAGGTCCCTCTGGCATCCTCTCCTGGCCCACCCTTTCCCACACAGCTGGGCGTCACCATGCCCACCACCCTTGGACACCTGCTGCTCTCAAGCCATGGTGGTTGTCAGTGAAGAGTTCCAGCCATGAAAATGTAACATATGTCCTCAGCGTCACGGTCAAAAGGGAAGCCAATCAAGGATCTGGTGATGCATTTTGCAAATTAAAAATTCGTACCATAATGAGCAGAGCCATTCAAACTAATAATTACATAAACTCCCATTACGGTGGCATGGTAATTACAACAGGTACTTTCAACAAATTTAAAAAGCGACTTAGGTTACTATTTCCTTCATAAAGAATTGCTGCAGGCAGGTGCGTCCTTGTGCTGCCTGGCAGGAACACCTTCTTAAGAACGCTCCCAGATACAGCAAAAAGTGTGCAGAAATCCCTAACTCCAGCCTCTCGGGAGGGCAGGAGGTTTGTGATGGAAAACAAAGATGATACAATGAAAATGTCTGAGGTGGCAATGGAGAGCACAGGTGGGTCCAGCTGACGGGTCACCTGTCCCTATGACACCAGTTCCACTTCCTCCTCCTGGAACCCAGGGCATTCCCGCCTAATAGGCCTGTCTTCTTAAGGGGAAAGCACGGTTTCTCTGTTCACATACTTATACACACAAACATGTGTGTCTTTTTCACACCAAGCCATTCTCCAATTCTCTGCAGAGGCCAACTGGGTGTCCTACGATTCAATTCAGTTCTGCTGTCTTCTACCTGAAGAAGGGGACCCTGCAGGCCTAAGTCCCACAAGACAGCCCCCACCTCGATGCCAGTCACCAGCCTGGGCCTCCTTCTGACTGCACACCAATGTGCTATAAATCAGAGATTCTTACAACCCCCTTTTCTGCTTCAATAATTTGCTAGAACAGCTCTAAGAACTCAGGAAATTACTTACTATTACTTACTGGTTTATTATAAAGGACATAACTCAAGAATAGCCAATTGGAAAAGATGCATAGGGAAGGTCTGGGGATGGGGCAGCTCCAAGTCCTCTCCAGCACGCCACCCTGGCACACACAGGATGTGCACCAAACCCTGCCACCCTGGCACACACAGGATGCGACCAAACCCTGCCACCCTGGCACACACAGGATGCGCACCAAACCCTGTGGTTTAGGGGAGTTTATGGCAGTTCCATAAACATAGACATGATTGACAAAATCACTGGCCATTGGAGATTTACCCATTTTATGGTTCCTCCCACTCCCTAGAGGTCAGGGAAGGGCTGAGCACCCCAAGCCTTTCATTGCAAGTTGTCTGCTCCAGGGACCGGCTCCAATTCTCCAAGAGTCCCTCATTAGCATGAACTCAGGTATGGGTGGAAGGGCTTGTGATGAACAGCAAGACGCTCCTCTCTCCCACCTCATTCAGGAAATTCCAAGGGTCTTAGGAGCTCTGTGCCAGGATTCTTAACATATGGCAACAGCACACTTCTGCTTCCAAAACACCTCCAGCCCCAGGCCCTTTTCACTTGCTGTTCCTCCCACCTGGAATGCACTACCCACATGTCTTCCCCAGCTCCGGGGTTACCTCCTTGGGGAGGCTCTCTAGCCACCTGTGACAGGTGCCACACCCAGTCTCCTGTGCCTGAGTACCTGATCACACACATTTATTCATCATTTCTAACTAATGCCTTCATGGTCCTTCCCCCACACCAGAAAGTAAGTTGTGTAAGAGTGGACATGTTGGCTGAGCTGGTCACAGCTCTGTCCCAAAGTTCAGTAGTGCATCTAGCACTTTGATGTTCAATGAATGTCTTTGAGCAAATAAAAAAAAAAATGGGATGAAGGAGTGAGTCAGTGAACACATGCTTGCCTCCATGACATCTGAGTCTTGGCCAGTCTTGTGAGAGAGGCACTGTCATCACCTCCCTCTCATAGACGAGAACACTGAGACACTTGTAGTGTCTTGGAGATACTCAGAGACGCACGGGCTTCTGGTGTGACAGAGCCTGGCCCCCACCACGGGCTGCCTGTGATTTCCACTGCATCATGACATGTTAGGATGGGCATGCTGGTCTATTAGCAAAATCTAAAAAAGAGAGAGGAGCAGCAGACGAGTCAGTCCACTAATGAAAACACAGGACCCCCTACCTTATTGGTGAATCTTTTCTTTCCAATCCCAATGTGGACATGAGGGAGGCTGCTGTATTCCATGGGACTAGGCTCAGAGCTGCCTGAAGGGAGGGTCATGGCATGTCCATCTCCTCCTGCCAGTGGCACAAAGTGGCACAGTGCCAGGCACAACAGGGATACTTAGGGAAAGACTAGCAAATGCAGACTTCTAGATGGGCTGAGCCAGCACAATGTGGAAGAACAGGAATGATAGCAGGTGGTGGAGGCTTCTAGCTTCTGCTAAAGCCTGAGGAAGGGCAGGGATGCTGAAATCAGTCACATCTGGGTTCGATCCTGGTTCTGTCCCTGGCTTTATGACCCTAGGAGTTATTTAATCTCTCCAAGCCTCAGTCTCTCTTTTTTAAAGAGGATATCACAATCATACGTGTTCTGGAGGGGAATGAGATTAAACAAGTCAAAGCCCTCAACCCACAGCCTGGCACATGCTGGAAGCTCAACAGATGTTCTCATTGCTGGCTCTGGGGTGAGTGCAGACCTTCACAATCCTGGCCAATGTTTCAACAGCAACAGAATTCCTTTCCTTAAGGCACAATGGCTGTCCTAAATCTGGTTGTTTTGTTCTAACTTGCCCCTTATCCTCCAAGGATGATAATCAGAAACACAACGTCAGACCACATTTGGGTCCTCACGTTTGCAGGCCAAAAGCAAAGCCAGACCCTGCTTAGGTCCAGGCAGCTCTGTTATCTGAGCTATTCCCTTTCTGGCACGTGGTCAGCCTGTGAGAGATTCTATAACAAAATGGTCAATACCTCTGCCAGGGCCATCAGGTCCAGGACTGATAGCATGCACCAGGGAGTACATGGTGGCTCCTTCACAGCACTTAAACCCACACTAAGCTCAACTATCCCTCCAAGAGGATCCCAGGAGTGGAGGTGAGGACAGTTTTTTCTCAAGGGCTTTCCAGAGGTGTCTTTTGGAGACAGAATATATTTCCACACCACCATTGACACTGGGTTTGTCAAAACCAAGGCAAGGCTCACACAGTTCCAAGGGACCAAGTCAGGATTTGAATCCAGATCTAGCTAAATCCAAAGCCTTGCTTTCTCCACTGAGAAGCTAAAGACTGTTACCATACCCTTACTGAGGAAAACAACTGTGCCATTAGCTGTCTATTCCCCCCTCACTCTTGCCCAGACTGCAGTTAGAGCACCTCTGGCTAGGAGAACACGGCTGAATGAGAAGGGCACAGTCTCAAAACCCTCCAAACTGTGAGCTGTGCTTACATAGTTACTGCCTCTTCTTCCCTCTCAAACTCTTGCAGCCTCCAAACTTGTTCAGAGACCTAACAGCTATAGCATGTGACCATTCATTTAGTCCCATAAATGAACAACTGAACTGGAACCCACATAGTGCAAACAGCATAGGCCATGTATATTATATTGTGCACTCACTGATGGGGTCACTTGATCAATGGATATCTTGTACATCAGGATAAGTACCAAGTCTTATTCACTACTGTGTCCAGGTGTCTGGCATGTAGTAGACACTCAATACATGCTGGATGAATAAAGGGTAAAAGGATGGATGGATGGATGGATGGATGGTGAGACAGATGGATGAAGGAGTGAAAAAATGGGTAGGTTGATGGGTAAATGGATGGATGAGTAGATGAGTGGATGGATGAGTGAATGAATGGGTAGGTGAATGGATGAGTGAATAGATGAATGGATTGAGGGGTGGGTTGGTGAATGGGTGTGCAAATCAGTGGGTAAATGGATGGGCAAGAGGATAAATGGGTAGGTAAATGGGTGGGTGGGTGGATGGATAAGTAAATGAGTAGATGGATGAATGAATGAATAGATGAATGATAGATAGGGTAGGTGCCTAAATGAATGGATAGATAGACGGATGGAGGAGTGGGTGAGTGAATGGATGGATGGATAAGCTGATAAAAGGGTAGGTGGATGATTGGGTCAGTGGACAGGTGGATGGATGGGTGAATGAATGAGGAGATAAATGGATAGGTAGATGGATGGATAGATGAATGGATGTGAAACTTTGTGATCTGTAGGACCCTGTTCAGGCATAATTTATAAATTGCCAGCACATCATTGATAAAAAATTCAGCCTCAACAGCTCAACCTCCTTGGAGTCCTCCTCAAATTTCTGGGGATGCCTAATTAGCTCCATTTCATAGATAAATAAATCTCCACCACTATATAGAGAAGTCATAGAGCCTTGATCAAGGTGACCCAGAAAATTAGAAGTGGAAAATCCAGGAGACTTGGGGTCTCCCAGAGCTTTTTCCTGGCTGCTTCTTCTTCCCTTCTCCTGGCATAGAAGGCCCTGAGTTTCAGTCAACCCTGTGGTCAGAATGAGAAATTCTCCATGTCTTCCTTTCTTTTCACACCTAAGCACACAACAGATTCTAAGTTCTAGGCATTGGTATATTCTAAGAGTCTACAGGCCTTGGTATATCAGCAGCTTTGATTCTCAAAATCTAATGTGTAGAAGAAGCCACTGAAGATTCCATGGTAGATTCCAGGGCTACTTACCCAGATTTTTTAATTGAATATATCTGTGATGGGGTTGGGGAAACTGTTTTTTTTGTTTTTTGGTTTTTGGTTTTTTTTTGAGACAGAGTCTCAAGCTGTTGGCATGGTGTCACAACTCAGTAACCTCAAACTCCTGGGCTTCAGTGACTCTCTTGCCTCAGCCTCCCAAGTAGCTGAAACTACAGATGCCTGCCATAATGCCCAACTATTTTTTTGTTGTTTTTGTTGCAGTTGTCATTATTGTTTTAGCAGACCCAGGCTGGGTTTGAACCCGCCAGCCCCAGTGTATATGGCTGGCGCCCTACTCACTGAGCTACAGGTGCCGCCTGAGACTGCTCTTTTAAATAATTGCCCTGGAGGATGCAAATGCAGGTGGTCCACAGGTTATACATGGGAACACTGGCTTGGGCTTCAGCAGGTGCGGATGTGGTTTACCGAGGATGTGAATCTGGGTGCTGAGGTCCAGGGACTACGATGAGGCAACAGGCACAGAGGTTTAAGAATAGTGGTCATGGACCCTATGCTGAGCTGGCAGTCAGGCCAGGCCCCTTGGTGCTGCTTAGCAGGCTATCTGGAGCTATCAAGCACCCCAAGTGGTGAAGGTTCAGTACCAAACAGGGGTACTACATACCCCAAGGAGCAATAATAAAAATGGTGGGCAACCACAGTGGGCAAACGTGCAGCCCCCATCCTCACCCTGTCTCCTGAGTGGCCAGTGGTCTGTTGGAGGGAATCTGACTGGTGACTGATTTCTGATTTTCCTCTATCCTGGAAGCTGAGGCTCCAGCATTAGCTATCACTTAGAAAAACATCAAAATGATGATTTTCCTTGTTCTTTAATATTGAGTAGAAAATTCATACCAGGTACATTTATTTCCTTATTTTTCTGGGGCAAACCTAGGCCTGAAAAAGAGAATGTGCTGTATGGTCCATGCCAAAGCTGCTACTCTGATCTGTTTTGCACGAGTGAGGCTTATGTGAGACCAATGAGAAGTTATAAGCCCCTGGGAAAGGGTTTTTAGTCTTCCCTGGGCTTCAATTCCAACTTCTGTGGGAAAAAAATTCCTGCTTGGTTTAATTAAAATGACTAAGTAGGATGTCCTAGTAGGTCTGCCATTTGATTCAATTATTCAGTAAATTTTAACTGAGCACATATTATATGCCAGGTACTTTACTGAAAACAATTATGTGCAAAAATATGCAAAATTTTGGTTCTCATGGGACCTCAGTAAATATTAATTTTTTTACCCAAATCCTTTAATTTTTAAAACTGTGTTATTGTCTTTGCTTTTCCCATACCACAAAGAAAGCTTTATTCAAATATCTTTTGTTTATTTAAGCTGGTAAGCTATTTTATTGAAGATGCCCATATGCCAGGTCATGTGTTCAAGGATTTGCATGTACCATCTCATTTAATCCTCCCAACAACCCAC